>NC_041375.1:17076040-17361040 GCF_900634415.1 Cottoperca gobio | reverse complement strand
CAGAAAAGTGATCCAGACACTCCAACACGTAAGAACAAGTACAAGTAGGAAATATACAAAATTCTTAATTGTAAACATTTAGGCTTTTCCCCCCAGTTTTCTAAGAGTATCCTTCCATCTATGGCAAAGTATACAGAGCAACCATCTCCCTTTCCTTATTTATTTATTTTAATTTGGATAAGCAAGCATCTCCATATTGATTAAACTCTAAACTATTTCATTTTGTTTGTCATCAATACACTTGGATTAACTTCACTGAGATTAGTTTGTGATTGTGCAGCAGAGCTCTGCTTAATTTTGAATCTGGATTTTATTTTTTTTATTTTAAATGTAGATTTGCTAAACTCTGATTAAAAATAATCATAGATTAAATGAATCCTTGCTGATGCAACCCAGCATTGTTCTCTTCTTCTATGAAACTGTATATAATACAAAAACAGGCAAAACAGGAGCAACAGGAGCAGCATCTTACAAAACGATGTCTCCCTAGATATCCAGCAGTCACACAGGGAGCTTTATGTTATGGATGAATGACCTCTGGAGACCATGTGCTGAGTGAGTCACTATAGGTCATTGTGGGGATAGCAGCAAAAATAGCACATTAGCTCATTAAAACACACGGCAGGAGAGTGGAGTGGCCCAGAACAGCTTAGTTTACACATTACTATTTCATCTCCCTCTGCCAATAATCAATTCAGATGGGACACTGCATTAATGCTGTGTGTGTGTGTGTGTGTGTGTGTGTGTGTGTGTGTATGTGTGTGTGTGTGTGTGTGTGTGTGTGTGTGTGTGTGTGTGTCTCTGGTTTGGCTGTTTGTATAGTTAATAACTCATTGAGTTGTAATTTGAATTTCAGAATATATCAAACAGAAATGTTTGATTAATTAATTATTATTATTAATAATAATAATAATAATAATAATAATAATAATAATAATAATAATAATAATAATAATAATAATAATAATAATAAAAAGTTCCAGTGGTAAAATAAGTATTAAGTTGCTTTATTTAAATTTGAATACTAATACAACAACGTAAAAGTACTCAAAATATATACATGAAGGTATTATCAGCTAAATGTAATGTTGTGGTTGGCTGACTGATCTGAGAGGTTGCGAGATGATTAATGGGTCAACAATACGTTTATGAATATAAATCCCTTAATGCAAGTGTCTCTGACAGTGATCTCATGAGTGTCAGTCAGTGAGATCTTTACCGTGAGCATGGCAAACATGCACTGGCAGACATTGAAGGCATGTCTCCAGTTGTGATAGAGAACCATTCTGTAGTTTTTTCTGACAGTCAGCAGCCATCTGCACAGTGTCTGGAGGGGAAGAGACAGAGGGATGAGCACATGGGTCAGCAGTTGTTATGAAGACACATTAAGATTCCAACGGAAATGTGTTCTGGGCAAAATCAGTATTCAAAGGAAACAGATGAAGTTCACCTCGTAGTCGATCTTAAATTTCTGCACCATTCCCAACTCCATAAACATTCTCAGAGAGGCCGTTATCATGGCATCAACGTCCAGGGAGAAATCGTCAAAGTACAGCTTATCGATGCCCAGCTCGCAAACCAGGGGAATGTTTGCAGCCTGTTTCACCGCAGACAGAGAAAACATAAAGGAGGGAAGAGAATACGAGTTCAGAGAGCAGAAGAGCACGGAGAGGTCAGAAGATGCTGTGCCACTTTCAGATGATACATTGAAATATGGAGACATGCTAATTAAGACTCCCAAGACTCATTTGGAGGGGGTTAAGATTAATGAGGGAGGATTTCACCGTTGTTTACTTTCAGAGCGAACATAGCTGTGCAGTAGAAATCATCGACGGCTTTTTTCTTTTTTCATTATTACTCAAACAAAAACAAAATCGCACAACACATGTGATTCCAATTAACCATATTCATACTGAAGCATCCATGTCTGCTATCTTTGATGTGGTCTAATGAGCAGATATTTCTTATCTGCCTATAGTCAGCATTTATGATATGAACATTTCATGCTTTCTAACCTGCAACTCATTCCAACGAGTCAAAGCTCTTTGACAAATCTGTCTTATAGTTTCAGCCATGTGTCTTTTCCTCTGTCTCCTTTCTAACAGCCTGCAGAACGGCAAGTTTCCCTCACAAATGTTCGCCTGTCAGGTCAGCAGGTAGTCTCCTCTCTCTTAACTCACGGCCCCGGGTTAAGAAATGTCAGCCCGGTTTGTTTGCCATTTGCACTTTGGTGGAATCCCAGTCAAGTGTGCTCCGTGAGGCTCCATATGTAGAGCAGTTATGAAAGCAAAGTGGGGGGGCGGGGGAATGGGAAGGAGAGCGCGGCTCTGGATGAGGGGGCTGAAAGATCACACGAAGCGGGGTTCCTACTTTGCGGTGATGGCCACGGGGGAAAACCCTACACATGAAAGTGCACCAAAATAGGTCATATCTATATTTCAGTGTCGTACCAATTAAAAATGTAGATATTTTCATTTTTTACTCTTTATAAATATTGCATTGACAATGATTGTCTATTGATTGGAGTAATCATTTCAAATACCACAGTTACATTATTTCATCGGGGAGCTCTGGGCCCATATCTATGCTTGCGTGTTACTGCAGTTCTTTGGAGAAACTCGAAAAGGAAGTCTAAAATACAGCCTCCCAATATTTCCTCTCTATTGCCATAGATTCTTTCTTTCCCATTAAAATAAATCAGAGATTGTTATTTATTTAGAAAAAAAAGATATCATAATTAAAGAGCCCGTGAGCATAATAAATCCATTATGAGCTAAATTTCCAAGACTTTACCTTCTTGTAAACAGCATTTACCATTTAAGCCATCGGAGGAATCCAAGTTTATTTTACTGCTGATGCCTTGCATCATACTTTTGTTAAATGGAGAGGTTTAGCAGAACCATAATGGACTTTTTATTATTGTTCTTTAATGTGTCTTGATTGAACTCAATAATAAGCAGAGACATTAAGGAACGCGTCTACAGAAGTAGGAAAACAATAAAATTATATTATGGCAATTACCTGCACCACCAGAGCAAACCTGATGATCACAAATTGAAATCCACACCAAGAGTGTGTATACACTGCAATATATATATATATATAAAGAACAGGCTGTTGGGTTCTTTTGGAAGGCAATGACAAGCAACCTATTTTGTTGATGAGGTGTGAGGACTTGTTGAAGTATTCCAGGTAACAGGGGAGAAGAAATGATTCTACATCCTCTATTTTGTGTCCACAATAAGAAAAATATATGTAACATAACACGCTATAGTGCTGGTAATGGCTGCTGCCAATTGTGAGAACATTTATGAATAATACCATGTTGCTTAAGGATTACTTTGCACAATACAGCAATATGTTGGTTGAATGTATGCATGCATCTACTCATGGATGAAGGATCTCCTGTGCTCAGCTGAGCTAGCTAACGTTACAGCTCAGCCGAGGAGGACGCTGTGAATGTTTACGTCTCATGCTGTCACGTGCATGAGCCTCTCGCCCATGAATAGATACGCGCTTCCTTCTGCTGGGGGACACGGTAGAAATCATGATTTCTGGAAAGAGACGTTGCTGTTGAGTTTTTCAAAATGATTTAAGCACCACAAGCGAAGTGCCATTTAGCTCCATTGTATTTGAGAGAATATTATTGATAAATAGTACTACAGGTAAGAGGGTAAATATCTGTTTTGGGGTGAACTTTGCCTCTTATTATCTGTGTTGAGCTCAGAGTTATAAGAAACGGACTTCTGTTGCCAGTATTAAGAGAAAGAAATGGGTGTACTGAGATGTAATGATGCTAACGGTGAATATCTGTTACCTTGAATTTGTCAACTTCAGTCTTCGAGCAAGTGGCATGGTAAGACAGAACCTGCAAAAATAATGACATGTATTTTTCAAATCATTAAAAAAAAAGAAAACAGTAGGGCACACTGGTGTTACAGCATTTCAGTGTATCTTCCAGATGAGGAAGTTAACACTCGCCTCTGGAACAGTTTACAAGAGCGGCGATGTCAGACCCGATTTCATCGCATGTTCCCTTCATTTCCTGAGAGAAATACCTCGCACAGACCTCCAGTTGCTTATTTGATCATAAACGCTCATGTTTATTCAGTGCTGCCAGAAGCAATACATCTACATATTAGTTCATTCTGTGCCTCTCCTTTTAAATGCTCTATCTCTCATTCTCTGCTTCTCCTATCTTGAAACCGGGTGGTGATAACTACTAGAATGCACCTGAAAGCTCCCTATTGTAATGTAAGGACGTACTGTAAAGGCTGAGTAGTGCTGAATGCCCGCATACTGCAGGGCAGATGAGGGATTGCTTTTCACTACCTCTCATTAATTTTCAATAAAACCTTTGTGAGAAGGTTATTTACAAAGAGAGATCAGCACTTTTTTTTTCATGCGTACATTCTTGTGGAAATATGAGACAAAAAAAAAGAGCCAAGCACCAAGACCCCTGAGAGAGAATAAGTAAGAAGAGGTTTTATATTAGCCATGGAGCAACCGTTGTTTCCAATGACTTCTGGGTAAATGTTTGAGAACAGAGCATATGTTGACAGGGAAGGAAAATGAAGATACCATTATAGCTAATACAAGAACACAATGAGTACAAAGCAGGAGCCATGCAGGATCAACTTCTCTCGAGCAGCAGAACAGTTTGCATTGGAAATATTCTTTGCAAATGTAATTGGAGAAATTCTTGTTCAACACAAGGAAATTGCATATTTTCGTTTTTCAATATTGTGTTTGTGAGGCAGGAAATGGAATGGGATGTTGTGTTCTTACATCCAAAGCCACAGACTGCTTGGCCCAGGACTTCTTCACCTGGTCGTACATGATGGTGTTGTTGATGCCCAGTCCACAAAAGATCACAAACGACTAAGGAAAGCACAAAAAGCAAACACACTCAATTACAAGAGTTTCTGATACAAACACAAGCTGCTCTATGTTGAAAAGATATAGAAGCAAGTGCAATACTTCAAAGAGACGCTGGTCTGCGTCATCGAATGGTTGTCCATCGAGCCTGTTCAGCACTTGGGCGACACCTGTTACACAAACCATACAATGAGAACTTAACTAGTAATATTTCAAACTTGATATTGGAACGATTGACTCCAGCGCATAAAACCTGCCTCTAATTAAAAGAGGATCAAACCCACACAGTCATCGACTAACATGCATTATTAATGGAATTAAGGAGAGACGCAACATCCTATCACATAATACACGGTTATACAAAATGACAAAAATGTGGTTCTGGTGAAATTGGTTTTCAATTAATGTTATCTTTGACAAGATGTCCAGTTATTGTCCACAATGCTGCAGCAGTATTCCCTGTTTAGATGTCTTCTCTCATCATCCAATGAAAAAACAAAAGAGAAAGGCTTTGTTGATTAAGCATCGAGGCCACCTATTATTGTCACGGAGAAATTATGCTAAAAAGTAATTACACCATACATTACCATTTTTATTTATCTCAAGGAGGTCAAATAAACCTGCCAAAGGGACATTTTAATTTGAACGTATAGCTGGAAATCCACAGAGGAGAAGCAGGATTAGTACTGAAGCTAAGAACAATTTCCATTATGGTGTCATTAAATTTAAAATACAGGGCTGATGCTTTCTCAGATCTATTATTGCTCCCTCTGTAATAAGAATGTAATTTGTGATGAGTTGCCGTATAGGTGGCCCCAAGCATAAGTGAACTAAATGACTGCTTAGAGCCCTGTGGTCGGCACATTATCTTTCACTACACCACTAAAGCCACAAGTGTTTCATGATCATAACAAATATCTATCAAAAACCATAAAATGACAATAATTTGCAGCTCCATTATGAGTTTTTACATAAATGGCCCATGTGTTGTTGTTGTTTTTACAGATTATGATCGCAGTCAAGCCCACTGCAGTCAGGTTTCTCTCACTGACCATCCATTCATCATCTATCCTGTACCTGTATACCCAGGTACACCTTAATCACAGGGCTGAAACTAATGCATCATATATTCCGTTCTGATAAAATCATAATATTGGCCTGAAATCTGGATCCTGACTCCACACACTACGAGATAAAATATACTACGAATGTCTTTTGGTAATCTGTCCTGCTTTGGTCGACCAGTGCAGGCTGAACACGAGCTTGAAAATCGGACGTCGCAACCAAACTGTGGTATAATGGTGGTATTTATTTGGAAGTAACCTAGTCCTGGCTCTCCACCCACAGCTCCAATTAAGAAATTCAAAGGCTAGCAAAACCAACATATTTTATAATGCTAGGTAACTGAATTTGAAATGAATCATCAAAAAAACACCTTGTATTACCAGCTACAGCTAATTTCACACTCATGTGAATTTACTCACATTTGATATTTAACATTAAACCTCATTGTTGTTCTAACCAGAAAATAGTATTTCTTGTGGTTACACTTTGTGGGCGGATGACACAAGGACGTTCGTTTTCTAACTGAATGTATCCTTGACTTGAGAATTTCATCTCCTGTCGCTTTGTTTGTGTAATGTTTTTTCACTCCAGATCCTCAGGTGCCACCCACACAAACTGCAATTCTTTCTCCCCCTCACTCGCTTTCTGTTCTTCTTCCTCTTCCCTCTACCCTCCCTGGCAAATGCATTGCATTGTCTTAACCAACCATCTGCGGCAGATATGCTGATCACTTTGTACTCGAATATAACTAATGACTTACTGCATCAGATCTCAGTGGACCAAGAGGAACCGCTATGATTGCTCCTCCCTGCAATATCCAGCAACAAAACCAGACGAGAGATCAATGATTTATCAGAGTGTCAGTGTGGTGTTGGCCTGGGGCTGATTCACAAACACAAAGCACACAGCGAGAAGAAGGGAACTCCACCTCCAAGTGTGGAGTGATGGTGCAGCGTGGATCTAATCACACACATGCAGCCTCAGCTGAACGCACGGTTAAGCTCCCCTCTCCCCTAATGTCTACTATGCAGCAAACGGGGGGAAAAAGACATTTGAAATCTACATTATGTATGTAAGTGCTGAATATGTATCTGCATCAGAGATACAATATATGGCCTTAAAGTATATGGATACCTTTGTTTTTCCTAGTTTGAGCTTGTCCCATTGGTTCATAATAGGGTACATCTTAACGCTACATCATACTATAGTATTTTAGATCATTGTGTGCTTCCAACAGTTTGGGGAAGGCACTTTCCTGTTTGAACCATAGACTGTATACAAGACGTGGACGTAGTCACTGTGACGTCACCCATTGGATTTGTGGACTATGGTTTTGAAGCCTTGAGCATTTGGGCCGTCACCATCTTGTTTTTTTTGGAACCAGAAGGGACACAAGAGGGTGGAGCAAAGTACAATCGAACGCTGAAAAAGACATTTACTTTCATGAACTGAAAACCCACTGTGAAAGGGTTAAAGTTGTAAGACGGACACACAGACTACACCCAAACCGGACAATGCCGTGGTAGCGACATAAGCGCACCATGCTTTAGCACACATATGTCAGAGTCAAGGCCCGCGGGCCACATCCGGCCCGCGAGAAGGTTTTTTACGGCCCCTGGGATGATCTTGATTTATTATTAGAACCGGCCCGCAGCCCGCAGATCTTTTACACGCACCAATACTACATTTCCCACAATGCAACGGTGACGCACCGAGCAGTAGGCTGCTTCATTTCAATATTTATTGGCACAGCAGTCGTCAGCATCACAGTAAAATTAACTTTCAGATACCCATCAAAAATGGCAAAACGGAAGGTGGACACTGAGAACCGGGGGTTTCAAACAAGGTGGGAGTCGGAGTATATGTTCACGGAGGTAGCTGGAAAACCTGTGTGTCTTCTGTGTGGAGAAAGTGTGGCGGTACTGAAAGAGTATAATCTGAGACGACATTATGAAACGAAACACGCGGACAAAAACAAGAATATGAGCGCACAGTTGGCTGATAAAATAGGTATGCTTGCCGCTGACTTTCGACGCCGATTTGCTGACTTTGAAGCACAAAAAAGCAGGTTGGAACTGCTCGGTAACCCATTTGCTGTTGACGTGGAAAGCTCACCACCAAACCTCCAAATGGAGTTGATTGACCTCCAATGCAATGATGCACTGAGGGCAAAATATGCGGCAGTGGGTGCTGCGGAGTTCGCCCGTTTCCTCCCCGACACAATGCCCCAGCTGCGCATCCAGGCTGCTCAAACGTTGTCTATGTTTGGCAGCACATACCTGTGTGAACAACTGTTTTCTTTGATGAACCTGAACAAAACATCACACAGAAGTCGACTTACTGCTGAACACCTCCACTCAATTCTGAGGATTTCCTCAGCTCAGAGCCTTACCCCGAACATTGATGAACTTGTGGAAAAGATGGGACACCACCAAGTATCACCCTCAACCTCAAACAAGTGAACATTACTGTGCAATCACATATTTAGAGTTTTTACTCAGTTCAAGTTTAAAAGTTAAAGTTTAATATTTGTTTTCACTGCATGTTACTTCTCCTTAAACAAAGTGTTGTTTTTGATTAATAGATTTTTGCACTTTATTTTATTGTATTTCAATCCAATTATATTTTAAAAATATTTCAGTTGAGTGGATGATAGAAAATTGCTATTATTGTTTTTTTCTTTGAAGTAAATTTAGCCCACTTTTGCTAAAATAGAAAATATAGGCTACTGATGGTGCCTTGAATACCGGTTTCTTTCATTTAATGTTCATGTTATGGGGATTTTTATATAAAGGAAATTTGTATTTTGTGTCTGTTGAAAATTAAAGATTACTGACAGAGCCATAAGAAAATATTGCTTTATTTATCTGATCATATTGGAATATATTTGTTAGGTTTTCAGTAGGTTCAATTAGGTTCACTAGACTATATGCGTCATTTAAAAAATTTTCAATGAACATTCGAACAGTCCGGCCCTCGGCTTGTAGCTAAATTTTTTATTTGGCCCTCCGTCCATTTGACTTTGACACCCCTGCTTTAGCATCTATTTTAATCTAAATGGAACCAAAGATTTACAAGATGAACATCACGCTGTATCGAAACATACTTGAAACTAGTGATTGAGACGATAAATGATAATGTTTACTGAAGTAATAAAAGTGAGAAGTAATTTTCTCAATGACTTCTATACAATTTAACCTCTTTTTGCCCCCTGCTGGCCATTTGAAAGAATGCAAGTTGAAGGCACTTCCGCATTGGCTTCACTTTTCAGACCTGGAGGTTGCTGCTTGGTTTGGATATGACTGCTCCTCTTAACATAGCGAGGACCATAAAGAAAGTGTTTTTCCGAGTTTGCTGTGGAAGGACTTGACCCTCTTCTACCTCAAACCCTATAGTGTTGAACAACAACCAGCCTTATCCTTCAACAGCACTTGGCCTGACCTCACCTATTACCTTGAGGAAAGCCATCCCAGAAGGGTAGTTTATAATTGATACGATATAAGTACATACATCAAATAAGTTTAAGAGAGAATGAAGCTCCATTTGTTGACTTACCGATGATTTGGTGGTTGCTGTTCCATATGGGAACACAGAGCACAGAGCGGATGTGGAAGTCCGAAAACTGGTCTGCCTAAAGAGTGGGAGTAAATGTGAAATGAGTATTACCATTCATCTGCAGTTGTAAATGGATAAACAGCTCAGGGATGGATGTTACTCATCTCATCTCTTCATTTCTGTTTCAAACCATCTGTCTTCTCATTAAAAATGTGTACTTACAATGCCATCCTGACATCGCTCACCAGGCGGTTTCACAGCCCATAATGAATCCCATGTGACCTCATTGACTCGAATGTGACATTGACGTGTGAACATCCCATAAGGGATCAAAATGTCTAGGTCTCCACACCAGTTAGTGGAACTGAAGGTGCCTCTTGGATGAGCAGTCAAACAGCTTCGTCCTTTAGTTTTGAGTATTTCTAGAAATACTATGACCTGAATGATAATCTTCACAGAAATCTTTCATACTGGTTTGTCTGTAATGTTAGTTGAGATAACTTCACTTGGTTGTCAAATTTGAAAGTTGTGGTATTGTGTGTTTACCTCCGCATCAAAGCGAGGATCCTGATAGGCATCACTGATGTTCACGGGGAGTCCTGTGGATGCCACCAGCTCTGCGATACTGTTGTTGATGAGCCAGTCTGAGTAAGACGATTTCTCCAGACTGTCTTTGAAACTGGGGTCAGAAAAGAAAGAGGGGAGGATGACACAAGGATCAGAACGAAAAGAAACTGTACTGTATAAAGGTTTGATTCTTAAAAAAACAACTCTCAAACACACTTTTGTTTTTCTCGCTGATAACTTCATAAAAACAGAAAATAAACTTACATTTTATTGTATTCAAGTAAAAAGATTGTATTCTCTTTCACACCTGAACTGCAAGCTTGCAACAGGCCATTCTTATTTCTCCTTGTGGACCCTCTTTTACGTTGACTTGCATTTAATGAACTTCTCATACAGTAGATATCAGTAAGCTTCTCTTGCAGCTTATGAAGTAATGAAAAGTTAATTGTGTGATTGTCTTCCTCATTGCCAAACGCCCCCACACTCTGCCACAGAAACACCTGCAACCCTGCGCAGTGGGCTGTCACTGACTTTTAACCCTCAAACACAAAAAGGTAAATGTTCAGCGTGGCTCATTTTGTCTTTCTAGACCAGATTAAAGATGGAGAGACAGATCTTTTGAATCCCTTTTGATCCAGTGATACAGCTGTGAATGCAACCTCATGGGTGTGATGGCAAGATGCCTTACCTACTTTTTTCTTTTTGCTCTCCACACTCTCTCTACCTTTTCTGTCTCATGAAAGTCATTTAGCTGTCACAGACACAGTAGCAGCACTATGCACTCGCTCAACATTATCCTCCCCATGAGGGCGGCTGGGGATTGTACGGCACATTAGAAATCCCACAGTACGCTCGCCTTCTGACACCAAAATGATTCACTTAATTACACACATGGATCTTGCACGGCAGCCCTTGTTATTCAGATATGAACCTTCAGGAAGACTAGTGTCATCACAGAGATAGTGCACTTTTGTAATTTCAGCTTAGTTTGAAATTGGAAGTTATATAATAATAGTAGTTGTTTATTTAATATGTGACACAAGAAACAGGAAGTGTGTGTAGTCAGAAAAAACTGGCCACTCAAGCACACTGATGTTTATTCCATTACTACTCATTTCTTAGGATTTCTTTTTAATTACTGTTGCGATTATCACTACAGCTTGAAGTGACCAAATCAGTTATGGCAAGTGCAGGACTTGGGGAATAATTTGTCTTCCTTTCAGTTTTCATCCATAAACATCCCACACAATATTAAGCCTCTCTTTCTCCACTCAGCCATCCCTAGCAGTTGAGAGAAGCAGCGAAACCCAATTAAGTAGGGCTCCTACATTTACAGTCTGCCTTCTATTCAGCATCAGCATATTACTCCCACAGCACGACAGATTCAATGTTTATATTTCCCTTATTTTTAATCCTTGATGGAAGCTTTCCAGGTTCAGACAAGGCTCTGTGCAGAACTTACAGGTGCTAAAGGCAAACAAAGGTAGAAATATGGCTATTTAGGTGAAAAGGTTACTGGTAATGAGAAATGTGAAAAAGGAGGGAAGAGCTATGTTTTTCATTAGGCCGTATGTTATTGAGGAGCAGCATGAATTTTGACACTGAAGCACCATACATACCTGCTTTCAGTGTCTGCGCTACACTTAGGGGACAGTAGCTCAAACGACTTGGTGAACTTCACCACCTGAAAGATATGAAAGGGAAGAAATCCCTTAATATCTTAGGAAAAGATCATGGAAGCACAATAAAAAGTGAGGCAGACAGAAAGAACATACATGCACAAGCACAAATGTACAGCAGATACACACATAAGGTGGAGGGAAAAAACCAGTACCGGTGACTCAATGTCCTCCAGCAACTGAACAGAGCAGCGCTCGCACTTTAGCAGTGTCTGTGCACGATGCATGATCTTCCTCACAATCTTCTCCAGGTCAGTCTGCTCTTCAAACAGGTCATTGACTACCTCCAAGAGTGCCTGAACACCAGCGACAGAAAAAATACCATTGCCATTATTCTGAACAATGTGAACCACACACTGCTGTAAAACTTCTCTCAGCTGTTAGAGCACGATTATTACCATAATTATTATTATTATCCTTAAACCATGAACCAACAAGATGACATAACATGATCAGTGTCTCGATTAAAGTAAATTAGGCCCTTTATCTAAGGTAGTGTCAATCCAATTTCCTACACAAGCACATACAAATCATATGGTGTGAAGGGAGCTCTCCTCCATTAACTGAGCTCTGTGTTCCCATTATGTTCTCTTGAATCGCAGATCAATGTGTAACATGAATAAGTGCATCTCTTAACATTCATTTAGAACATGGATCAGGCTCCAGTCTGGGTACAGGCCCATACCCCACGAACCAGAGAAAATGTCCATGTGGGGGGCTTCATGCTGATCTGTGATCCTCACTGCAGTGGCAGCAATTGGGCTGCTGCTAATCAATACTCAGCCTCAAAGTCAGCATCAGGAGGGAGGAAGTAATACTGATCCTAGGGATGGGGAGGTTATTATCCTTACCCGACTCCTGTCATACTCCTTCCTTGAGGCGGCGAAAAGTTGGGCATTGGAGATCGCAATACCACAGAAAGGCAGGTACATCTGCAGCACCTGTAGACATATCAAACAGACGTTTATTAATCAAACGTGGTCCCTGATGTCACAAAATGACTGCTATTATATGCATACATACAAAACAAGTTAGCGCACACACACTGATCTTCAAGACAAATTGGACCAAACTTAATTTGGCAATGGCAAACAAACATGCTCATGTTTTGGCCTGGTAGTTTTCATGCTCTGATGAAGATCAGTGTGTGTGCTACCTTTTTACCGTTGGGTATTCAACGCTGGAACTTTATCAACTTGAGGTTTAGCGGCACAAATAAATACTGGGAAAGTGCATCCTCTTAAAGACCTCGCTTTAGTTTCAAATGTCCGTTTTGTCTGTATCGTGCACGCAGGCAACGCAATACACAGTCCTGCTAATGGTTTCACGCAACTCCCCTCATCCACAGATGGCAGTATCATGTAAAGAAGCTGGCTGGTAAACCTGATTGTAAACAATGTTGAAGTGGGAAAAGCATTGAACACATTTGTCAGAGCGCAAAGGATACACAATGTGAGAGAAACACAGCCTTCATTTTGTTTAGTTAGAAATATTTAATGTTGTAGCCAATTTTAGAACTGGCTATAAAATTAAAGCTAAAAAAAAAGAAAATGAGTGAGTAATATTTTCATATTAGCTTTCAAATTAGAACAAATATAAAATGGCCTTTCATTTCATCACTTGCTAGTTACCAGAACAAATCAATCAATGCTACTGACATTTTACCATTTGACTGAACAGTCTGACTTTCTGTGCCTTGGGCTGATAACATAAATGTGTTATTTCACTCATATTTTCTTCACATAAATAATGCAATCCCTTCATGTGGCCTAATGACTTTATTTAATACGTATCTAAAAATTGATTGTCTAGTTTGGAATGGAACTACATTATTTATTTTTTCCTCAACACATAAGGAACAACTCGGATACGCAGAATGCGGAGAAGTGGCAGTTAACACAGCTGTGATGTGAATACACAGGTTGACTTCTATACGACTGCAATTAGCCTTATCTGACAGACACTCAGCTCCCATAACATGGAATCAATAGGATTTAGGTTGTGTGCTTCCTTAGTCTGCCTCTTTGTTTAGTTGTCTATCTTTAGCATCTGGCTGCTGTGTAAACAATACAATCGGTACAACAAACCCACTAATATTTACCAGCCTTCAGTGCCACCTGAGGGCAGGGACACTACAACAATACATGAATGGGAAGTTGCTCAGCTGTGGCCGCTGATACAGAGATATCTCTTTCACCTTTTCGAAAGGATAATTCAACAGTTACTCATCAGCCACAAATGAACAAGTAAAGAACAGAATCCGACAGCACTGTGTTGATAACTGGGAAGCTTGAGCCCACTCTTTAGGTAGTCCACAACCGTGAGTTAGGACATGATGTGTAGAGAGACGTCACATGCAGTTGGAAATGCAGGAAATTAATAGACTGATATCGGCTGGTTATTTGTTTGATATACTTGAGTAGAATATATAAAACATGTGTTTAATATGTATAGATATTTCAGTATAATACACTTGGAACTTCTTCAGTGCTCTCACAGTTGACCACATGACAACTTGTCAGCTCTAATTGCCAGTCATGATAATTGTAGACTTAAAAATGGCATCACAGGGTAGAGAAGGGTGAGGAGAAACCTTGCTCTAATTGCTACAATTTCTCTTTACAATCAAACCGCTCTGCTGGGTTAGCTATATCTTTCATTTTTCTTAGTCTATATTTCTATATTGATTGTCACTGCCAATGTATAGAGTTACAGTATTGTGTTTATAGTAGTTCATTTTTAATCCTCAAATAAATTGAATCAATCAGAATTATCTTGCTCTGATGTGCATATTATGATACTCTTTATGCTAAGTGCCAATTAAATCACTAAATTAAAACCAATTCTAATCATAATCTGGTATGTAATATTACTCTGTCATGCTAATGAGTACATTAACTTTATGCACTTCACTCAGTCATTATACATAATCAAGCACCTCATGCAATTGTTTTCAGACGCGAAAAACAGATGATGCAGAGCAAAAACAAAAAACTCATACATAATGCTATTTCAGCTGGAATTCTGTGATAATGATCTTCCCAGAAAGGCAGTGGCCATCAATAGCCCCGGCAGGAGCAGATTCATTAGCAAGCAGGACTTCAGGGCTCTGGCTATGGATCTACAGGCAAACCCAAGAAAAGCACCGCTCTCTCTAATTACATTCTGTCAGGCAGGCCATTATACAAGGTTGCATTACAAACAAGACCTTTTTGCCTAGAGACCTGTGGACTGACTAGTAAAGAGTGGTTTAATAACGAAACTAACTGGCCCGGGGCCTTAGGGACAGTCAGTTCCTCTAACCTCAGTGACCTTCGCTTCCACAACTGGAATCTCATATGAAGCATGCCAAGGGAAATTACATAGCCAATACTTCCTTTTCTCCACTCTCCATAATAACTAGTTGCTTTGCATGTGCGGTAAAACAAAGCCATTGCTTGTTTTGCCAAGAATTGTACTCCGGATTAAAAATGATGCTTTCCATTTCCTCTGATCTCGTATGGGACTTCCTAGCGTGTGTCAGCAAAGTGTATAGCAGCTTTACAAATACACGTAGCAATGATTGCTTCTTTTGAAGGTGATATCAAATATTTATGCAACAGGAATCTACAATCTACACACAATACATTTTACAAAGCAAGTCACTGTTATATATGATCATTATCTACATGAATAATAAAAGGAATACAATGTAATAAAAGACACTTGATGATTGTTTCCTCCCTTTCTGCCACTATAAGATTTGCAAATTAAAATGTCATACAGCTAAATTTAGCAGTTAGAATATACTGAACTGCCTGGCTGTAATTTAAGGGCACTAAAACAGCACAGCTAATAAACACTGTACCACACTCGGAGCGCTGCTCAATACTTATTATCCATAAATAATTAAATTGTTCTACACACGCTGGTACATGGAAAAACGCCAGGAGCAAAGCTCGTTCACAATAACTAAGCAGCGGCTGTTGCATCAGTGCAGTTGCATCAAGACAGATCAAGTCTCTGCAAACACTTATTGCTCCTCAGACAAATATGTTGTGGCCATAATAAATGCGTGAAAGTGGATATATGAAACTTTTCTAACTATAGTGACTCTTGTACATTGTAAACAAGTTCACACAAAACCTAAAAACAAATCTGTCCTTTCTTTCAAAAGATGTACCGTAATCGATAATTGGGACAAGAGCATGAAAACAAAGCCTGACATGTTGTGTGTCAATAACTTACAACATAGTCTTCACATTCAGTGTAATATAAATACACATTTATATATAAAAGTGCAATGTCACAAAGCAACACAGAGCATTCAGAGCTAAGAAAAGAGTTTATTTAGTCATTCAATTGTCTAATTTTGTGTTATTAACCAGAATTTGGGAAGCTTGATTTTGGAGCATTAACAGTATCCAGTTAACATGTTAACAATGTTCTGCCTCCAGGTTTGGCAGTGATACATGGCTGTTAACACTCGCTCATTTTACAACTAAGTAAATTAGTCTAATCAATTGGTATCAATAATTAAGAATTATAATGAATGAATGTACTAGTCTACAGTTGAGTTGACTCAATGCTTATTAATTATGGGCTTTTGTGCATGTTAAAGATCTGGACATTTTATCAATGATTGTAACTTTTTATTCTAAGTGTGGTCTGTGTCAGATAGAAAGACGGAGATTGTTTTAATTCAGCTGTTTGTTTTTAGGTAAGGTTTATTTGTTGCCCGGTTGTATATAACAGTTCCTAATCAATCAGCATTTTGTAATATTTTGTATATATAGAATATTTATGTATGTAAATATCTCCTCTGTGGAGACATAAAGCACAATTAAGCTATTTGACATTGCAGCTAACAATTAAGAATTTGTAGTTTCATTCTTTTTCATTCTTAAATATCACATTCAAGCACTTTTAAGGGCTTTCCAGGCCCAATGATCAAGGTAAATTACAGTCACCCTTTTCTTGAGGCAGGTGGCACGTGAAACAATGACGCAACTTCGGAAGACACACATGCAGACAGCAGAACTTATTCCATTTACAAACGTTAAGTAAATGTTAAAATCCAACCACTTTCATGTCAATTTAGGCCTAAAAACGTTCAAGGCCTTGATTTTTTTCAAGGAGCCTTGGGAACCGTGGTTAGTAATGATTCAACATCACCTCACCAGGGATTTCTTTTGTGATTATTGCAGCCAAGAAATAACCTTAATCATTAGTTTTCCAAAATAAATGTGTGACCATTTTTATTTTATGCTGCTTTTATTAGTAATATGTAATAAAAAGTAAAAATGTGTTTAGGTATCTCTTAGTATCTCATAGGCATTTCTGTCGGTAGCCACTAGTCTGTGCAATTAGCTAACAAAGAAGTTGTTTTATTGTTTCCTTTATATTTTCCTTTAAAAAGGGATTTCACTTAAATGGCCTTTAAGTGAAATAAATAAATGAAAGTAATATTCCCTTGCTGCTGTATTCTTGTTGAGAGTCAGAGTGCTTTGAAAGTCTGTGCATCTTCCAGAAATAGTGACTATCCTTGAAGGCCAGATCGAACTGTAAAATATTAAAAATCTTCATTGATAAAAAAGAAAATCTTGTTTGTTGAATGGTTACACACCTGGCAGTAATTACTCTGATTTTTCTCCAAGGGCAGTGAGCACAGTCAGAGCCATTATATTATGGAGTAGTGGCACAAATCTGTGCGACGATGTCTTTCAGGCATTCAAACCTGGTTACTGAGGCTAACGTGATCCCTGGTCTTATGTCATACTATGTTTCTTTACGGACATCTTGTCGTTGATCACAAAGTAAACCCCATAGTAGTCGGTTCATTTAGATTTAATTCACTTACAGATAGAAATCAGTTCACACTGGGTTTTTGCGGCTGCTAGCAACAGTTAAAAGATGCTAACAGGACTACAGGACTAACCTTGGAGCTTTCTTCACACACATTCACACACAATCACACTCAGCTCTTGCTTTTTTGGTTGAATTGAAAGATGTCAGATGTTAATTAAGTTTTTATTACGCAACACAGTTGGGATCTGATCTAAGTGGGTCAAAGTTTGGTATTTTCCTTTTAAGGAGTTTATTTGAAATGTTTTGTGCCTTTGCGTAAATCTCAGTGTTAAGAGATAAGGTGGTGAGCTTCACTGGGAAAACACTACGTTTTTAGGCTTCACTTAAAAATGTGATACGCATTTTATTATTTTATGAGAAGTGGAAAACCAGATATCTGTCTGTATCTGCTTTTGTTCTGTATCAGTTCATGTTTGCTTGTTTTGAGAGTTGTCCACTCAGATAACCCAATTTGTTGCAGTAATTGTGAATATCCTACTTTTGGCTTGTTTTAAGTCCTCTTATTTCTTTCACTTTGAAACAAAATGTCCTTATTTGCAAATGAACAATGAGTGTTGCATCTGACCTCAAACAACCCAAGGAAAACTATACCGTTAAAATGCTTACTGGTTGCGCACTACTTCCGAATCAAAGAATGCAAATCCTATTAAAAGCACCCCTCTAATTTGTTAGAAGAAGGAAATATCAATAAGAGGATTATAGACAAGGGGTCAAAGTTCAGACTCAGTTAGCCAGCGAAGAGTTCAATTCAAGCCCTTAATCCACTCTGTTCCTCTTTGAGAAGCAGGGCAGCTTGGTCTGCCTTCATTCTTTGGGGGGGTCCCCACTGTACAGTGTATTCTTTACACACATCTTGCAATGTTCTTGTTCTTTTTATTTATTTATTTTGATTTAAGTGGACTTTTGTGCCATTTTGCTGTTGTATAAAGAAGGAACCAGTTTAGTAGGATGCACTGTATGAATTTGATTTGATCTGATATCCTGCAGGAACGTATTAAAAACCTGTGGCTCTGAGCATAAATTGTGTTCTCTTCTCTTAAGCTGTAGATTTACATTGGGAAATTGTGTGAAAGCGGTTATCATAGTTTCGAGCCAATTTGACAGGGAGTTTGGCAGCCAGAGGGAACTGTGTGAGGGAATCGACTCACACAGATGTTAAACTATATTGGCAAATGGAACCTGCGTGGCAGAACTCGCATTTTATAAAGAGAAAATTAATTTAAAATGTATTAGCTAAAATGTATGAAAAGGAATGCAAAGTGAAGGAATAGCTAAATAAAGATAATAACGCAAGATGGAGAGATAGGAGTATGAGGTCAGCTTATACTCTTAAATTAAGTCAATAGCTATATTCCTCTACAGAAGATAATGAGACTATGCAATTATACATGGGTTAAACCATTATCCAAGCTCCCCAAAGGACTCCCATCCTGCAGGGTATCAACACAACTGCAATTAAGGCAGTGTGGGATTTAATACCAGCCATATAATGTGTTTAAATATCCTATAAGCTTTCAGAGAACGACATCCATTGTAATAAAGGGACGCTAAAGTTTCTAATGACATCTGCTATTGCAATATCATCTCATCCTTTGAGAAGTGTGATACATTTTCTTATTACAAGGTCTTCTATAAAAGCAGAGCTGCAGCTGTGCTGTGCAGGGAGCTTACTGTGTTCTCTGACGCTAGCGTTGCATTTCATTACTAATTCAGCTGTAGCCATCCCGAGCATTAGTCTGACACTAATGCAATGTGAAACGAACTCAAAACATCAGAAAGAAAAAAAAGAATTCCTAATCTGCATTGACTGTGAACAATGGATGTAATTTTGACAGTAGAGCTCCAATGGAGGAAAAAACATACTATAAATAAAAAAAACTACAGTCTTTTGCAGTGAAACCTAAGCCTTAAACAAAAGCAAGCACAGCAAGCTTTGTGCTTTCATGTTTCATCTCTTCAACCCTTTAGGGGCTCGCAGCTGCAATAAGAGAACAAGTCAGTGTGTCGGCCTGTCACCGCCTTTTGTTACATCTATTCATGTGTGCTGATGGACTAAACACGTGTTCCCCGTGCATTTCTGACGATGGTAATAAGTCAAATAACAGAAGATCTATCTGGATCAGTGTGAGATGTAACACCCCCATCTACTGCTTTGACATATTATGTATATCATTCACTGACATCATTGTCTTTCGATTTGTTGCAGCTGCCAACACGACTGATCTATTTACAGACTGAGCTGATTCACAGAAAGGTAAAATACTAAATAGTAGTCAGTCATCCAAGAGCATGCTTCAGTCCTCTTAGATCATATGTCTGATCAAAAACACAATAACTGTGGACAATTCATAGCAACTTCTCTCCATTTTTTTCCTGTACA
Source organism: Cottoperca gobio (assembly GCF_900634415.1). NCBI lineage: Eukaryota > Metazoa > Chordata > Actinopteri > Perciformes > Bovichtidae > Cottoperca > Cottoperca gobio. The sequence goes on along the minus strand of NC_041375.1, from coordinate 17,341,069 downwards.
CACACACACACACCTGGAAGACTTAGTGCCAGTCTGATCTGTTGAACAGTTGAGATAAACTCCGCCACGATTCCTATTTTCCTGGTGTAAACTCCATTCAAAATCACCCATGTGGTGGTGAAATCTAAGTGGTGACACTAAATGAACACCTGACACTCTCCCACTGAGCAACACAGTAAAGCGCTAACCAATTGGAGATTCTGAACAGTTTATATAAAGAGGTTATTCTTGGTGACACTTCGGCAGGCCCTTTGGAAGATACAGCCTCAGGAAAAAGTGATGATGCTGAGAGATAAGCTATGACCCAGCTAGAAACTGAGCTCTGAGACTCAGGGGAAATATGCTACATGTTGGACTGAGCTGGAGGAATTCGTTAAATAATAAATATTAGTTGCATTCAGCTTGGACACAGAAACAAACATTACCGGCTGTTGATCAACAAAGGACACACTATGTTTAAACTCTGAAGACCAATGTGATGTGGATAGCAGCCACATCTCCGAAGTAAAACCAAAATGGAAAGTGAGTCTCATCAGGATACGAAAAGGTTCCCCTAACTGACCAATCCTCCAACAATGAATGAAATGTTTCATATTAAATACTTGCAGATGCCAAAGCAAATCATAACATACAAAATAGGACAAAAGAAAATCCCTTTTTACTTTAGAAAATCCATCCATCAAAAATGACATCACCACAGCGCTGCGATGCTTATGTACAACAAACACCGCATAACAGTATTTTCCTAAATAAAGAAGCGGAGTGACATCCCTGAAATGCCACACATGACTCATGAAGCCTGAGCATTTCACTGCAGGCCTGTTTGTTCCTCTGCACTAGACTTCACTGTGCAATAACATCAAGACTAAGAGTGTGGAGCCATGCTAGCGGCTCTGCTAATGTCAGCACGAACAACATAATTACAACGACAGTCTTACTTTAGTGCATAGGTCTTCAACAGGGGGTCCTGCAGGGGGGGGTCGCAAAATTGTTTGTAGATAAAGCAAAAAATTCTAAAAAAAAATTTTTTAGAAAAGCAAATATTATTATTATTATTATTTGCACATTTGCTTCCTCCCCACCCCCATCGCACAGAACTCTGACAGCACCCCCCCCCCCCGGCTACACCAGTTTGGGGGGTCCTTGGCCTGAAAAACATTGAAGACCCCTGCTTTAGTGTATTAGCATGGTAGTTAGGATGATTAGTTTTGCTGATATTTGTTTATAAATCAAAATTTTGGACAACTTGAAACTGATGATGACGCTAAAGTAAAAGTTAAGGTATCACTAAAGTTATTGCATGTCATCCTGTGGGGAAACTTAATGTATGTACCAAATTGCAACAGTTGTCAAAACATTTTACTCTGAATAAAAAGTGTCAAGCCAGTCAGAGGCTCACTAAAGTAACCCTCAGGAGCTCTACATGTCTGTACCAAATCGTGTGCCATTTCACTCGATGTCTGTAAATTCACATACACTCAAAAATGTTAACCTTGTGGTGACGCTCGAGGATCACAGGATCAAGAGTCATAAGGATTCTTCCTCTGGGTAGCATGTCTGTACAAAAGGTCTTTGCTCTGTGGACCAAACAATCAACCCTGGTGCACTGTCGCAAATGTGACTGAAAACTGTGAAAATACTACAATATTGCTGTAGAACTACGAGGCAATATGGTTATTAGTTTCCTAAAATAAATCACTATTAAGTGATTATTATAAAGGTGGGATTTCATTTATCTTTTCATTAATTTAATCAAATAAGTAAACTCAAAGAATATCAAACTAACAGGATATAGGCTACAAATGCTGAGCTAAAATACTTAGCCAATGTGACTTACTGCTCGTGAACATGCTGTTCATAAACACAGGAGAAATTAACGACGACTTCCCCAAATATCATTTGAAGTCTACCTTGTACATGTTCAGAAAAAAAAAGGGACAAAGATCATAATAACTGGTTGTAAGTAGAGACAACGTATTAGAATCAAGCAAAGAGAAACCAACGCAATTATCTTGATCTATTCTGCACATGCCAAGCAAGCAGCGGGATACTTATTGTGCTATGATGGCACGTTACCTCCCCCAACAGCAATTATACTCACAACTATAATCATGAAATTACCTTTTCATCATCTTCAGTGAAGAGTTCTCCAAATGAAGTCTTGTTGATGGCCTGAGAAACTCCAATGATCTCTCCATCACTGTTGCAAATGGGCATGCACAAGAGTGACCTGGTTTTGTAGCCTGTCAGCTTGTCAATTTCATCACTGAACCGACGATCCTGCAATCCACAGGGACAGTGAATATTAAGACACGACGTAAGCACTTATTGCAAAAAAATGCAGTTTTCCCTTTTTACTTTCAGATGACGGTGCAGTAAAGTGTTCAACTCATCAGGACTCCATGTGTTACAAATAAAGGCTATATGAAAGAAGAGTGGTCTGGTCTGGTCTGGTCATTCATACGGTTTAATCGATTGGTAAATTTAATCGACAGATCTGTGAAGGTGAGTTTCTCCACAAAGAACCATGCAAAAGCATCACTTTTAATCTTGTGTTTATCAGATATGTACTCATAACCTTCTTGGAAACAAGTCATTCAGCATGAAGAAATGACTATTTGACCTCAGTCGACTGAGATCAAAACAACAATTAGTCGACTGAGAGGGGGGAAGCACGTACTGTTTGTGGACGTTAAAGCAACTCTTCATTTCTATTACTCATTTCTACTAAAGAAGTTTGGTGGACCAATAATAGGCCTTCTTTGGTGTCCTTGCAGCTTTAATGTGATCTAGTATTGTCTTACTTTCTTTAAGGTAGACAAAGTGGAGTTTGCAAAAACAACAGAGAGAGAATGATACCTCTCCTTAATCGCCTTATTTTTATTACTCAGTGATGTTTTTGTGAATCTGTGGTTTGGCTCAAGCTTTATCTAGCAGCCTGTTGGAGTTAGTTTTCATTACACAGTTTGATTGATGATCAATTAACTGTGTCAGATAAAATGACAAGCTGGAAGTAAATTCTCTCTCTCTCTCTCTCTCTCTCTCTCTCTCTCTCTCTCTCTCTCTCTCTCTCTCTTTCTCTGACTCATGCAAATGCACACACGCATGCATGCACAAAGAGGAGCAGGCACCTGATAAGCGTCAGAAATGTTCACTGTCTCTCCGTGTTCAGCCACATATCCAATGATTCCTTTCCCCCACGGCACTTGAACTTCATCTGAATTTATTGAGGGTAAAACTGTGGTACCTGAGTGCACATCAAAGAATTTGGACACTAGTGTCTTCTTGTTGCCCGTTCCCTCCACTAAAAACAAGGAGCACCGGTCTGCATCGACCATAATACAAACAAACACAAGGATTTTATAGCTGAGACTCGTTAGATCCAAGTCGTTAGAAATGTCTTTTACAAGCTCCAGGAAAAACTCTCTTTCGTTGTGTTCTTTGAGGTAATATTTAAAATCCACGGCTGTGGACGGGTACTGGGGGATGTTGACTCTGGACTCCAGCAGTGCGCTCAGTATGTGCGCAGTGGTCGGGGGCAGAGAGCTCGCTTTCCTCAGCAGAGCTCTCCTCCTCATGCTCGTCAGGGGCTCCTGGGCCCTGTAATTAACATGTTCGTCGTATGTCCTGTTGACATTGATGGCCTTTGATCTGGCGAAAGTTTTGCGCAGCTGCCTCTGCGAGGCTCTCCTTTGCAGACCATCGCATTTGCTTGCCCAGCTGTCCTTACACGAGTTGCTCTTCTCTTCTCTGGGCTCGGAGGGAGCTGCAAGACTTTTACTCGCCTTGTGAGTCTTTAGCCATTTCTCCACCATGCTATAATTCCCCTTTCTGTTCAGGTAGTCTTCGAATAACTCGGGATGCGAGTCGAGAAAACTTTCCACGTCAGAGAACACCATAGTTGACACTGCCATGTCTGTTCTTCAGATGGTCCTCAGTGAACCAAATCCATGAAGGCGCGCAGAGAAATATCATCTACGAGGCTTTGCTGAGAGTTAAAGTAGAGAATCATGTGTATGCAATAACTTCCAAGATGCAATATGCTGGGAACAACCCCGAAGCTCTGGCTATATAATCCAGTTTCCACTCTGTGGGGAGAAGGATGGAGACTCCCTTTGCGCATCGGCATATTCCTCCACAGCATCTCCACACCAAAACATTGAAGCAGATAAGGAACGGAAATTGAGGCTCGCGTAGACCACCACATGCATTGGAAATCTCCCAGAGAGCCACTACCGAGCGAGCATCACCGTTGTATGGGTCTTCTTGTGAGCAAATGACGCTGGCTGTGGTTGGCTCGGTCCCGCTGACGCTCGCTTCGTCACACAGACAGGAGCTCAGGGTTGCTTCAGCAGTCACTCAGCCCTCTGGATATTTGAACCGCCTGCCCTGCTTGAGAGGCACTCTAAGTATGATGATCGTGATGATGCTGAGGATGATGACAGTTAGGGCCAATTCTTCTATCATGCATAATATGTGATGCATATTGTAAATGCATAATATATGATGCAGTAGGCTATATAAAGTTGTAAAAAAAATGGTTGATTGCAAGTGGTGGATGTTTGCTCATTGATGATAATTACCTTTAGCAAATAATTCAGTACTCCACTAGATTTATAAGGATTATTAAAGGGAAAAGAGCCTTAAGTTGTGGGTGAGTTATAATTGAATGAAATTATGCTTCATCAGCATGAAACATAATGGATTTCTATGCACTCCCTGACAAGACGTTGGTGATGGCACTGCTGGCTGAAGAGAGTAATCAAATTGAATGACTGTCACTAAAAGAATATGTTTCATAGCATGTATGCATTATAATATACTGCAACTCGACAATACATCTATTTTACGTCTGCAGTGGATGATATACACAATTTAATTATATAACATTTTATTGGCAGGATGATGTCAGAAAATTAAATTCCTTTATACAATATTATTTGTATCCGTGTGCAGATGTGACTTCTGAACGCTAGAGGGAGCTATACTCCACAGTTTAGATATACTGTTGGCACACAGCCCATGTGTGATGGATAAAAGAGATTTAGCTGCTGTCTCATCATGGACCAACCTTAACCTAAACTTCACCAGAACACTTTGAAAAAGGAAAGCATCATGACAAGGAGTTTGAATATAAAGCAGATTATAAAGTTGATATTTACTACTGCCTCATGACATCAAGAAAACATGTTTTAAGGTATCATCTTAAACCTGCAGTTTCCCACAGGTGAACTCAATAACTTTCAGCGAGTCAACATCTGTAACCCAACACGAGTTCTCCTAATTTTACTGAGACAAAATGACTAAGTATTACCAACATTCTCAAAAAAAAATGCAGCATTCGTGATTTACACATCAGCTTTAAAATTCAAACTCTTTAAAGCTACAAGTCACTTTCTTTAGACCGAGACGCTACTGTCTGCATCTCGTGCATATAACCAAAATACAGAATATATTACTCTAATTTACATGAGCCAAAACTGTTCATTTAAGCCTGACATGATGATCCACACTGTGTTTAGCCACTTTATAAAAAAAATTAAGATGAACTTCTAGGAAAATAGTCAAACTAAATTACAAAATAGAAACGTTTGAAGTCATTTTTATTCACAGTGCAAATTCAGAAATGACTTAAGACTGTTGCGGTATCGCCAAATTGGAAACGGATAAGGCATATGCATTCTTAGAACAAACAATTATTAAGACTACTTTACTAAAAAATCAAGAACGACAAGAATGACAATTAAGCAAACAAAACACAGCTTTCAGTCCCTACATTCTGAACACACAGTATATGGTTTAATAATTTATGTTTGTTAGATAAAAAAGGAACCTGTTAAAACCAGGGGATATCATTTAGTCCACCACAAAAGGAGGATCATATCAGAAACAGGTACAGCTGTGTACAAAGATTGCAGCTTATCATGCCAATACCAGTCAGAGATTGCTTGCAGTTGTGTCTGATTTTGAAAGAACAAGTCCGGTGCCTCTTAACCAGTTTGTCAGGACACAAACAAATGGCAAAGATGAAGAGTTCTTTATGAAGTTGCAGACTTCAGATATGCTATAAGATCAGCTCGCTCATTCTTCTTTTTGATGCCAGCGAAGATCATCTTTGTTCCTGGAATGTATTTCTTGGGGTTCTCCAAATAAATCATCAAGGTGTCTTCATTCCATTCAATGCCTGAAATTAAACACAGTGGAGAATTATTTTTAAGCCATACAACATTAACAACCTTGGACTAATCGAATCATTTAAAAAAAACCACACATGAACAGTATTTACCTTTGCTTTTGTTGGCATCAGTATAGGAGTAGCCCTCTGCCTGGCCTGTTTTGCGTCCAAACAGCCCCCAAAGGTTAGGCCCAACCTTGTGCTTTCCACCATTCTCCACAGTATGGCACTGGGCACACTTTTGGACAAAAGCCTTCTTGCCTTTGTTAAGATCTGCAGGCATGGTTTCTATAAAAGGAAATTAAAAAAAATACTTAATTGCTTAACATTGTTAATAATTACTCAATTGTGTTAAATGTCATTTTGCTTGTTTTTCTCTTTTTGGCTGCTTTTGATTAATAAAAAATAAAAATCGACTTCCTCATTCAGCCACAAGGGGGAGTTCACTTCAAACTTGGACCACTAACTTGGCCATTGTTACAAAACGGACTTAGGTAACTTTGAGAAATACCAGTTTCTTCGGTAAAATACAAGCAGTACCGTTGGCTATATACGTGATGATTTCCAGCACCGTATTTAACTTTGAAAGGCCCACTGTCAAATTAATATCATATACCAACATTAGATTAAAAAAAACCCTATATGTAAAAAAGTATTGAATGATAAGTAAATGGGGACAGCTTTACAGTAAACATGTTACTCCGCTTGTTAGATAAAAAACTGGTTTTAACTTTGCCAGGAAAAAGGGTATCTTTAACACCGGCAGTAGACCACGTTGCACAAGACAGGAACCGGCACATTTACATTATATGTAAAAACACTAAACTAAAAACAACGGACAGAAAAGATTAAGAACTTTTATCATCGGCTTCTTACCTTTCTCTTGGTTTGTATTCAACCGTCTAATTGATACTTAATTCCTCAGCTTTTGTCTTCTTGCTCCTTCTCAGTCGGTCACTAGTGTTTCATAAACGTGCTTCCTCTCCCTGAAGTTACTCCCGCTGAAACGTCATCAGTCACGTGACCAGTTTCATCATCCTAGTTACCGGACCGGACGACGGACAGCTGTTCAAAGACGAATGTTATGAAATTGCGCAATGTTAAACCACGCCGTGGTATGTTTTAGCTTATTAATTTACATACAGATCTACTTCCTTGATATATAATAGAGTTGTCTTCATAATTATTTGTTCTATAAATGAATATCTGCCTCAACAGTCTTTTATTATGTAATTTTTGAATTTGCAAGGCTCTATGTTCCTCGAGGTGAACACGTGGTCAGTATTAGGTATCTTATAGAATAGTGACTAAACACAGGGTGTGGATCATCATGTCAGGCTTAAATTATGTTCTTGGTTCATGTAAATTAGAGTAATATACTCTGTGTTTTGATGTATGCCCAAGGAGAAGACAGTAGCTTCTCGGTTTAAATGAGGCGACTCGTAGCTTTAAAGAGTCTATTTGAATTTGACAGCTAATATGTAAATCACAACTGCTGCTCATTTATTGAAAATGGTAGTGATGCTTCTTTCCTCAGTAAAAGTTGGAGAAGAGTCCATGTTGGGTTACAGATGTTGACTGGCGGACAGTTATTGAGTGCATCTGTTAGGTTAACTGCTTCGTTCTGATACCATCAACAAAATTATTATACAAAAAAAAATCATATTTCATCGACCACCTCCAATGAATAGAAACTGGAGCATAACATATCCTGAATTTTGTTATTAGACACCGCAGCACAATCATTAATATGATCTTAAAACATAACTTGATTTAAGTTACAGTGGATGGGATGAACAATCATTCTAGCAGTGTAATGTACCAAATATTACATTTGCATCTGTACTTTCATGGACAGGCATACAGTCAGTATAGTCCTTTTATTTTGAACCCTAACCCTTTCTTTCTTTTTATGTAGGCTATTAATACCACACTGAAAGTCCTGCATTCAAAACCTTAGTTAAGTAAAAATGTGTAAATATTGTCCTATAAATGTATCATTTAGTCTTCTTATATTTTGTCTCTATAAAGTTGTTATTTGGCCTTACAGTGACTAACCCTGTGTTTCCTCACAGGTGTAATACACATGGCTGAGGTCCCTGTCTGCTAGCATTTGGGTGCTACCTTGACAGGTGCCTTGTGGTCCTGCCCATGCAATTCTACTGTATAAATGACATGTGTTTCTGTATACTCGGGGTCAGATACTTGTAGGGTTAGGGTTAGGTGCAGGTTATCTGTCCTTTCAGCTGAAAACGATTGATTCTGTTGAACAATTCTGACTCTTCATTAAATAGAGGGATAGATACTTTATTGATCCCGAGGGAAATTTCAAAAAAGACATATGACATTACATAACACCAAAGCTCTAACTTCTATATTTGTTCATTTCTTACCAGAAGGTGATTAATTTTTTAATTACCACCACAGATATCATCAGCAAAATTAACTTAATTTTCTTTACTTTACATTGCCAGGCACCAGAGTGAACTTTTAACCCCCTGCTGTCCAAAAAAGGTCCCTCAGATCGGCTGTATTAGGCCCAGCTGTTCCAAAGTCCAGGTTAAGGTCAAAGGGTGATCGAGAGTTTGCTGTGTTGGCACCTCAGCTCTGGAGCAGTCTTCCACTTAGTATTTGATCTGCTGACACCGTTTCCGCTTAAGACACATTTTTACAGACTTGCCTTTTCGCCTGACAACTAGTCTTATTTGTTTACATAATACAACACTGTTATCCAACCATCTAATTAAGTTTATTTGAGTAGTTTCACTTGTTCTACCTTTTGGATGATTTATTTTAATTTCGTATATTATTATTTATGATTTATTTGGATGATTTATTTTAATTTTATATATTATTATTTATATATTTATGATTTATTTGGATGATTTATTTTCAACAGTTTTTAACTGTCTGCTTGTATTTTGTATTATTGTGTTTTCTGATTGTTTTGTTTTTTTAATATATATACATGTACTCTGAGGTGTCGTGGAGTAGAAGTAGAATTACAGGCTGAGCAACAACCTCACTGTCCTTTCACACGACAAAGCAGTCCAAGGCTTGAGTAGCAAAAACTTAGACGACCACAGCCAAACCTTAAATCACCACTTTCAGCTACTGCCCTCAGGGCAAAGGTACAGAGTCCCCAGTGCAAAAAAAAAAACATCTACAGAATTTGTTTTGTCCCTGTTGCTATAAAATATTTTATTCAGTAAGAACAGCCACTGTTTATCGTTTTAATATGTCCTGTCTCAATGTGTTTTAATGTACCCTTTTTAATAGCAGATTTTGCACATGCAAATCAAAGATACTGTAAGTATTTTCTATTCTATGCTAAAAGAGTTTCTGCTCATAAAGAGCAAGGTGTAAAATCTGAGGAAAAGCTTAAACTGGAGCACGTCAGAGTTTAGGTTGGATGAGCCACACATGAAATATGATACCATTTTTCAGACAGTTGAGAAGAGTTTATGGTTACCCATGCGCATATACTGCCTCTCAAGTTACTTTTGAAACATAAAATACTCCCCATTGTATGTGAATAGCCCAGGAGTGCACCGGTTTCTATGATACCATGGAGCACCACACACATTAATGAGCACTAAACTATCACACAGTTACTTATCATTGGTTACTTTGTCCATTCAAGAATTCAATGGAACATTAAGTGAAACCTATAATACTGGTCTGCCTGATTATTTTCAATAAAGCGGCCAACATAGGTATGATGCTTTCACCGATACTGACACATTATCTCACCTCTTACATCTTTTTTTTATGCTTGTGGTACATAAGCAATCACTACCATGCATGCTACAATCATATAACTACAATGTAAAAAACACTATGTTATAAGTCAAAGTAATAAAAGTATTTAATAATATATATTTATAATTATATATATATATATTATTTTCTTATCAAATTGTAATTTATTTAATATTTATTAAAATAATTAAAATATTTCCATTCCCCCTCTGGTACCTGCAGAAGTACCCCTAATTGGGAATCACTGAAGTAGGGTATATTGAAAATACTCAAGTAAAAGTAAAGCACCTCAAAATTGTACTTTAGTAGGCCCACAGTTGCTCTACTTCTTCTACTTGTACTTGTACGTCTCCACCGCTGGAGGTGAGGGAATGCTTTTATGAGAAACTGCATTAGCTATACGGGTGGGTTGGTGAGAGCCGTTGCCAGGCAACCATACAGTCTATCAGCATCAGAATCAGATTTATTGTCCAGACATAAGGTACAAATACTGTACAAAGAATTTGACACTTCTGTTTTGTTGCTCTCATTATACTTGCACAACAATAGACATACAGCCAAAACAAGGACAGCAAAGCTGAACAAGAGTAAACATAAGCATTGAGCTATTATGTATACATACAAGGCGAAAAAAGATGAATAGGCCTGTGTATATGTCTATATATACATATATGTTGTTATTCATTGTTGTATTTTATATGTATATATATATAAATAAAATACAAAAATGACAATGAATAACAACATACAATATCTATAATTCACTGTTAATATAATACAGTAGTGCAATGATGCAAAGTGCAAATATGCTGGAATAAATATTGAATAACGTAACAGCTTTATACACATGATGTAGGTGAATATATACAGTGTATGCATGTATACATGTCAGTTTAAAGTATGTTCAGTATATACAGCAGCTTAGGTTGACACTGATATGTACATGTTGCAAAAAACTGTATATTTGAACAATAAAATGTAAAATTGGGTAATTTAACTGGTTACACAAATTACACAGTTACTTAGTTAAATTACAATTAATTAATTTAACCAATAAGGTTTGAAGTAAAATGAAAAGGTAAAAGCGGCTAAAAGGCTCAGAGTTGGGTGATGATTTTCCTTTAGTTACAATAGGAAACATTCACATTAACTGCATAATTCTTTAATTGTTAAAATGGAAAATAGTATGCTTGTGGCACCCTTGCCACGCGTGTGACCTCAGAGGCACGTGCGTTAGTGACGTATGGAAGGCTGAGTCCATCAGTGTACGCCTGTATATTCTATGAGCAGGGAAATCATCTAATACACGTAATACGTGGAGGTAAGGAGAGATATCTAATTAGCTAGTCCGAGTCCGAGGTTAGTGTGGCTCCATTGCCGTGTTTTGTTACCAGCCACTGTCCGTCTCTGTTTGATCCATTCCTGCGATTTCTTCCCGCTCAAAGCCGATCTTGCTGCAGGGAGGAGCGACCGGAGAGCGCAGTTGAGCTGAGCTGAGCATCACAGCCCGCATTCAAGGAAACGGGCAAACACAGCACTTTTTTTTCACTTTCCATAATGTTCTAGCCGGCGTACATTACACGTCTTAAATATATATATATATATATAATATATATATATATATATATATTTCGACGTGGACGCATATGGAAGCCGTCTGTCTTTGAGAGGCTGAGAATCTCTGCCCAGTGAAGGGAGACCCCCCCAATTGTTTCCTGCGCCAAGAACTGTTAAGACATGGTCACTACACCGCATCTGTGGTAAGGCAATACGCTTTTTTCTTCCTCTTTTCAAGCAATCTCAATGCCCGTCGTGTTTATATAAAGAAGACTACCGTGACATAACGATGCAATGTCGAATTAAGGTGCATAGCCTTTGTTTTGTATTCAGCGGCTCAGACTGACACCCCAGCAGCTCATCCTTTTGTATTTGCATCCCGAGTGAATCACCGAGGACCAGTCAGACATTACTACCTAGCTACCGCTGACTAGCTGCTGCTAGTCTGACAGGATGAGATGGCCGTGTGTCGAAACATGCATGTTCCGACATCACAGGTGCACGAGCAGGATTTAGCACCTCTAAAACATGGATGCTGTTGTGAAATAATATAACAGCCGTGCAGCTAACCCTGTAACGGGCTGTGATGATGTAGACGTAATGCGTCACTGACATTTTCACCTTTTCAACCGAGCTTCATGGCTTCCCCTGACGTCCTATTAAGACAGCTGTTCATCACATATTAGATTATTATTTATGGACGTGATCTCTTTCATAATCCTTTATATTCCACTCATTATGATGTCAGGGTTGAGGTGCCAACTAATTCAAAGTTAGCCAACTTCTGTCACTTACAGGATTGCTCCACAATATCACTCTGCCCCATTTTTTCAACTGAAGGTCAGCCAGTGACTTTGCAGTTGTTTAAAATAGCCTCGAATCACATAAATTAAAGAACAGCAGAGGGGACTGGAAAGCTGGATGCAATTTGTAGTTTGTCACTGGCACGCTTTCTTGAATGGATGTTACTTTGATCAGCAATGCTGATTGATTTTCTGATATATTTCTTGGCTCGGCCTGAAGAACCCTCCTGCTGAAGGTCTACCCATCCCATTTAAATGCAATCTTTGCAGAGCTTTATGTGCCTTATCCTTTAATGGAGGGAGAGAGGATGAAATAGAGGCCAATCTCACTGTGATGCTCAAAATATCGAATTCAGATTGTCTTTTGTGCCACCTGTCATTAATACTGACAGTGTGAGTAAATCAGATTATTGCTCCTTCTTACTCTTTTAATTAGCGGACACATTCAAGCACAAAGTTCATTACAAATGGAAGCAGTTGCCAGACCCATATAAGGCTGTAAGGCCTAGGAGTCGTGGATAGCTGTTCCTTTGGTTTGCTTCAATGATTATCTTTTTCATTCTCTGTTATCTTTTTAGTTATTTAATTAAAATGTATGGAAGTGTAGTGCTTGGCATTATTCAAAATGTATAGATACAAGTGTCAACTTGATTTGAAGTTTTAAAAACAAAATAATACGTTCTATTATACCTTCATTTGCTAAAGCGGTTTTTTTTAGCACTTCACAAATAAAGCCAAACATCTCAAATGCATCGATGTAAGACTAAAAATGTGAATGCTTCCTGTGTAAAACCAGAGAATAACTTTGTCTAAATAAGACACCGTATGAAGTCCACAAATCATGGTTTCCACGAGGCAACAACTGACAGGATCAGTGCCAACTCTTAGTTCTTAACAGTTCCCAATATGGGCACAAGTCAGTCAGTACTTAAAAAGTATTGCAGTGTGATACCCAGCTCTACCTAGGTGATGTAATGTGTGCAGTGCAGGATGAACTGGCTCTGTCCAGTTAGTGTTATTTAAAAAAAGAAAGATAAAAAAGACAGGCCTATTTCAAAGAGAGGTGTTGCTCACTGCTTCCAGATGTAACGCAAGATCTACATCTTTTTAGCCTGCTATTGTACACCCAGGTAGATGGTCAAAACACTGCTGTGCTGATCGATATGCATTATTAGCTAGTTGTACATTCAGACAATAATTGTCCTCAAAGATCCTGTAATATAATCCTGGGACACGACTGAGTCTGCTGTCGTTGGCTACTTTAATTATGCAACAGAGAGGGGAGTTCAACAAACTTGGTTCACTGTAGAGCGCTGGTCGATAATGTGATATTGTGGGTAGCTTGGATGTGGTGACAACACGAACATGAATGTCTATTATCCCCCACTAAGGCACGGTTACCATCGTGTGTCATCGTATTACATGCTTGTGATGAGGGATGCCGTTACCATTTGTGTGGTTATATGTTTAATTACATGTTTAATTAGTTACAGCAGCAAACATCCGGATATACAGTAGAAAGTGGTCTTCATTTATTTTTCCTATTATTTTTCGCCGGTTTGTTTTTTGGGTCTTGCAGTTCTTCTTGACATATCTAAATCTAAAAGTTTATTTTCTTCATCCCTCAGATCTCACAGAGCAAGGCACACAGATAGTGGGATTACCGCAGTCCTCTCTAGAAAGCTCTGCGTTGCTCGGCCTGGCTTGACCCACATCAGGACAGATAATAGTCCCTGCTTTATTCGTGATACTCTCTATTGATCCCCGCGGGAGAAATTTGACTTCTCTCTCGCCGCCCCCTAAGGTCACAGCACATATTCAGCTACAAAAAGCCCCGGAGCCTGTAGGAATTTAGCATGTTGTTGATGTTCAAAGACATTTCAGTGGAGCAGATTGCTGTTTTTCCCGAAGCTGGTGGTTGTCTCTACGCCACCCTGCTAAAACTCCATAAAGGTGCGCTCAACGTTGTTCTCTTAAAGTAAGAGGGAGTCATGGAAGTTGAATAATTCACCTGCATTTTTCATATGATCACAGGCACTGTAACTGTGTTTGTAACCATACTTGGTTGTTGGACCATAGAAAGTACTCACCAATCTAACATTCCTGCTTGCAGTAGTTTGTAATCATGCTACACAGCGTTTCATTTGCTCAGTTGATGCTCTGAAACAGGCAGACTTGGTCATTTCTATTTACTCTGAAATTCAGAATCAGTCTAGCAGAGCATGAACTAAATAAGTAATTGGATGCACAGGTTAGGGAGGTACACATTCTGTATGTGGTACATATATTAATTATAATGTTTTTAAAATACCATGCTTCCTGCCACTTTCTCAGTATCTGTTATCCTAACCCAGGGTTGATCCCAGAGATAGAGAGGTGTTGGTATAGGGTTGTAACGCCTTATGAAAGTCGATTATCAGACTGTGTTCATACAGTCCATGTTAATAATTAATTCTTCCTTTAGGGGTTAATGTAACATGGTATACTGGTGCTATACAACATCGTTACATGCTATGTAACTATAGTTACATGTTTATTGTTATGATTCGGTTCTCATTCCTTTATGGGTCATTGAAACTAGTAATTGTAATAGTGTAATCTCCTACACTGGGATATTTTGTGATCGTACTGTGAACATCTCATACCATTGCAACCGTAGTTGGCAACAGCTAAAGGAATTTAATAATTAATTATATCGCTCATCCTGCTGTCTCTGAAAAAAGATGCTCATCTACTTTAAATTATTGGCAGATAGATTTAATTAAGATTGAATCACTTGTTAATGGATGATCAACTGGATCTGGTCGAAACAGTTTGGATCTTCATGTCAGTGAACAAGATTGAATGGCAATGGCATAATAAGCCTCATGTAGCAGTGAATGTGTTAAAGTTGTTCAGGTTTGGTGACATTTTACTCCAACTTGCGGCGTTGGGAGAATGTCAGAAGGACCGTTCTGCAGACTGTTGCATACTAGTGCCATTGTTGCTTTATCTGAGTGAAGGCTCCCCTTTGTCCAGAAGGGTCTCGAAACATCCCAACCACGTCCGAATATCTGGAGCTCAGAATCACACTGTCGCTAAAGGAGTTTGAGCATAAAGTGCATCAATAGAAAACTCCACGTAATATTGGAAAAGTTTGATTTGAACTAAATGATGTAAGAGTTTGTAAGATGTTTCATATTTGTATGTCATGTTTTGAATACGAGTGGCCAGATCTCCAGTATAAACTGTATTCTTTTTGCACATGGAGTCCTTTTCGGTCTTCACTTTAAAAAGAACCTCTGCATTACTGCACTGATAGCATGCTATTCACATTACAGCACACACACTTCTCATTTAACAATCACAGATTTGTGAGGTCAGTAGAGTTTGGTTTTACTTTGTGCTCGAGGTCTTGACCGGGTGCATGATGAGTGTCGCTGTCGCGTCCACATGTCAGGGCCTGCTTTGGCCTCCTGCTTAAAGGACCATAATCATGGTGACTGGATTTAGAAGATTAAGCTCATGACTAATTAAGTCCAGGTGCCCAACATGGTACCTGGATTCGTATGGAGCAACACAGCTGTCCATCTAAACAGGAGTCAAGCGGACACCTACACGTCGGTGTCCTCAAATTTAAGAATCCTGCACTTATATTTCCGAGCGTTTACTGTGGCTGGCTTTGCTTGGCACTACTGGTTTAATTGGCAGATTAATCGATCACCAAAATCATTGTTAGTTGCAGCCCTACATTAGTGAATGGAAGTGTTTGGATGCATGTACAGTGTAACAGCAAGTACATCGTGTTGACGGTGACAAAGTTATATTCTGTGTTCTGCAAAAGCAAACTGTTTTGTGTTTCACTTCTACTTACAGCAGCTTTAAATCTTTTCTGGCATCTTTCCTCACGTGCTGATAGACGCCTGCTTATGTCTTTAATTCACAGTAAATGTCACTGAAAGGACTCCAAATTCAAGCTTACAAACCAGATTGAACAATGTAATAAAATAGTGAAGTGTTCACTGGAAGTACCTTCTGCTTGCTTATTAGGTCAAGGAGAGTGGATATATTAAATAGGCTATCCGAATGGACTTAACGCCTTCCCTTACAGTAGCTTCGATCCTCGTTGGCTTTAAACAGGGCGGGGATGATGACGTTGTTAAGGGATCTGAATTATAGATTATAGTGTGTGAGTATACTGCACGGTTGCATGTGAGAGTGCATAATGCTGAAGTGAGCAGTGCTGCTTAGTGGACTCAGGGAGTTTCCCTGACAAATGGGAGAGCCTGAGAGAATAGACGCAGCCTGTAGTTAGAACCACAGGCTGCTCTGAGTTGTATACAATGCCTGAGAACACATACATGTGTATCACTGCCACACTTTTCTTTATCACTCTTTTTAGATTTTGAATTTAGCGTCATATAGTGGCCAAAATAACAATAACGTTGTACAATTATATAATAATATATATAATAAAATGTCAAAACATGTACAACAGTAGATGTGGAACATTTAGCAATATAGTTTTGTGTCATGATATAGCTAACAATTATTTTCTTAATATCTCAATATAAACAGGCAAAAATATCTGACATCATTTCTTAAAATCTAAGGTAATGTAATTGCATTTTTTCTGTTACTTTTGACAAACAATCCAAAACCCAAAGATCTTCAGTTCACTATCACAAAAGATAAAAAAATAAATCACCAAATTCTCACAATTGAGACGCTATAACCCAGGTGTATTTAGCATTATCGCCTAAAAACTTATTTAAATGATTAATTCATTATTAGAATAGTTGATGGATTCATTTTCTGTCAATCAACTATTCAATTTAATCACCAAATAGTTTCAGATTTGAGCAGAATATTGTATTATAGAGTAGCTACACACCACTTAACAAAGCACACCAGTGCGACAATGCTTTCCTCCATACATGATTTATTGAGGAGCTAATATTCATTGTGAAAATAAACAACAAACTTTTTGTTCATAATATCCACATTATATGTATAAGTCTCCCAACCCGCTCCTGCGTGTTGTACTACATGTTCTGAACGTTATCACCAAAGTTAACATTGAGGTATTTGATCAAAGATATTGGGCTATTTGTCCTTTTGTAAAGGTCCAATAACATCCTCAGTATCTCACCAAGTGTCTCATTTTGTAAATCAAACCGGGTTTGTTTATCTGTTTGTTTTGCACTATCTTGCAATGGATGTATGTTTTATCAGCACCTCCTCAGAGCTTAGACGATCACACAGCACCACTGCAGGAAAGTATTATGTGTGTCAGCACGGAGCGATACAGTGCCTGACTAATGACTAAAACGAGCACTCCCCTTTGCTATCTGAACATATCTAGTATATTTACTCAAAATATACCACGTATAAATACATACAATGACTGAGCTTGTATAGTTTAAACCACTGGAGTTTTTACTCTACGAGTGTCGGCTTGCGTTGTGTGTGTGTATAAGCTGGTTTAAACTAGTTATCACCGGTTTGTGACCATACAGTAAAGCTGTAGATGCTTTCTTATATTACTTTGTATCCTCATCTCATTGCCACCATTATCATAGCTGTAATTAATGTTTATGATTTATGTTGCAAACACAGTCCTGTGGGTTGATCTTAATGTTCTGCAGTGTGTCTACAGTGAGATTGACGGGCAGATCTTTCACATGTCCTGATTGTGAGCACAGTTCAGTGCCCGTACAAAGATGGAGGGGCGGAGTGATTCTTTTTTTTATTATCGATTAATCTGCCGAATATTGTATTCATTATTCATTTGGTCTGTACAAGATTAGAACATTTTTCTAGAGCCCAAAGTGACGTCATCAAATGTCTCGTTTTTGTCTGAGCAACAGTCAAAAACCCAAAGATATCAAATTCACTATAATTTCAGCCATTTCTCCCATTTGAGAAGCTGAAACTGACAAAGTTTTGATATCTTACCTTGAGAAAATGACAATTATCTAAATAGCTGCCAATTAATTTTCTGATGAACAACTACCTACTTATAATTGCAGCTCTTCAAAGTGTTTGAGATTTAACTGAAGTAAGTGGACGTCACACAGTTAGAGGCACAAGGCAATATAGGTTCAAACTGAAACGATTAGTCGATTACTCGATTTGTCGATCGTAAAACAATTTCTCGTGTTCAGCTTCTCAAATGGGAAGAGTTCCAGCACCAACCTCAAGGCTTATCCAGTAATGCACATGTAATGAGGAGAATCTTAAAACCCCATGCTTCAAAGAATAGCTCAGGGCGCCTCGACTGAGCATCTGTGAGTTATTAAAATTGATGGAGGATAGTTCTGAAAGCCTAGTAGAGGCTCACACACTCATTTCTTCAAGGAGCAAACTACTAGCTCACGAGTTGTTTGATTAATGACAGCGTGGCTCTTGTGTCTGCTGGTATAAACAACAGCACTGTGTTAGAATGAGGAAGGCGAAGTAGACGCTATAGTGTAACCTCCTGACCTTATTGTCTTTCAGATGAACAGCGAGCAGTGAGCGTGAGGAAACTGTCAGAGGATGTTCCTGATCTGAAGGAGATCCGCAGAGCCAACTGGTGCCCATCATGTCTCACCACCAACACTACCAGCGAGGCCCCCACGGCCGCACCATGAGCTCTGAGGATAGGAACTTCACGCCAGTCAACAAATCTTCCACGCCGGTTCACAAGAGCGTCTCCTCCTCTTCTTCTTCCCAGCGCGACAGCCGGCAGGTAATGTCCAGGCTACATTAGGAATCCATATAGAAATAGTTTCTAGAGATTGAAGAACTTTGAATTATTGTAGCTCGAGCAGCGGTAATATAGGGAGGAGTGAATATTATTTGTCTGCTGCAGTCTTCTGTCAGTGTCATCCTGTTGTGAGGCAGTTTACGCAACACAAAAACAGATAGAAGGGAACTGCCAGGAAAGCATGGTAAAGCATGAAATCAGCGTTTTAAGTGTGTGAAAAAAACCAGTCAAAACTATTATGACTCATTTTTCATAGAATCAGCTCCCTCAAAGTGTCTCTGCCAGTGTTTTATGTGTGCAGTCTTTTCCCTGTAGGGATGTCCTTTGTTGACTAAAGCTGTACAGACATTGTACGTTTTTTATTAATCTTTGGACATCGTGTTAACCTAATTTAATCTGACTTTCTGCACCACAAAGATGTATGACCTCTGTGTTCAAACCGTACAGATGAATCACAACGTGGGTGCTCACACTGAACATAAACACGGTTTTGTCTATTGACGGTTCCAATAAAGCTTATTCAAACAAGATGAATGCATCCTCAACAACAGAAAGGCAACATTTCTTCATACAATTCTACTGTAAATGGAGAAATATTTACAGATAGCTGAGAAGATGCAGACAATATCTTTTGCCAGTGTATAACTACACAAGCCAGAGCAATAGTACTGCACAATTGCATGCCAGAGTTACATCCAATAGTTACAACCAGATTATTGATCGTTCAGACAATTATTTAGGCGTTGTGAACAGCAAACAACAATCGATTCTACTAATTCAAGGTTCCTTTGACTAATTAAAAAGTCAAATTGTTTCTCTATTCAGCATTCAGAAGAATCTCTTCTGATAATGACTAATGGTTAATAGTTCCTTCCCTCTGAAAAAATAAACTAAGACTATCAACCCTACAAGACTTTACCTACTGATTAAATGACTAATCAGCTGAAATAGAGCCTAATTCCCCGATTAGTAAGTAAAAACCTTGCAGAGGCATGGTCAACAATGAGATGCACTCTTATTTCACAGTTCATGGGACAAGTGCTTAAACTTAACCCCTGCAGTAAGCCATCTGAAGCCCCCAGCCCTTCTTAACTCACTGGGTTGCTGTGTCACTGTGGCCGCGCAGAAACCGGACACCGAAACTGGAATCTCTGACATCACAGCTTTTCCGTCGGCACTGGGTTATGAATATTTCATGAGGGACAGGCGGAGGCTTGGTGCTCCACTGAACATGTGGCACGCTCTGGTATGCTGTGTCGGGAGCCCAGCTTGTGTCTGAGGGAGATGGCTCCCGGAGAAAAAAGGGAGTTGGTTTTGAGAAATGGGGCCTGTTTGAAGCGCACAGTAGCCTGCCGCTTGATGAGGCCGACAGTTAACCCTTCAGTTCATCGTTCCTTTCTTTCATATCGCTTCTGATAACAAGGCCGTCACGGCTGAAAGGGTTCAGCATTTAATTTCCCAGACGCTCCATAATCCAAAAGCCAGCTGAATCTGAGAGCAAGGTTATCTGCTAGCGCTGCTTTACTTATTCTCTTTTAATGTGTTTAATGAAGTCAAGTACCATTTAATGAGGCAGCCGTTAGATACCAATAGTGTCTACTTGACAGATACCAAAAGTATTTGTCAAGTAGATTCCCTCGAATGTTGTAAACCTGCTTGATCAAGACTTCAAGAGTCAGCTGTGTATTGAAGGAATCAGCAGCACCTCATGAATTGGGAATTAGTTCTTGATTGTTGCAGCTGTTCAGTGTTATGATGGAGCAGAGTTCGCTCAGCGATGATCCAGACACTTGGTGTGTAAACTACAGAGGCAGGTGCATCGCTCAAAACACAAAGTTACAAATCCTCTTGTGTTCGATTCAGCCGTCTCAGGGTTTCGGCTCACATAGATTATTATTATTACAAAACATGACAAAACAACTCAACACAAGGTTTTGTTAGTAGCTGTTCTGGAGCTTTCGATTGTATCACACTGTCTTCCTCAGCAGGTAAAGTTTTCCCAGTTTTTATAGCTCAAATTTCAATTTTTCACATCTATGTTGCCTTAAAAGTTCATTTTCGACCTTGGAAACTGTAATTATGAAAAAACAATCTTACAACAAGGTCCATTTTGGAGCTGTTCTGGATCTTTTAGTCATATAACATGATTTCTGTGACTGAAGCTCTATAACGGCCACTAAATTGACCTTGTGGTGGGACTGAACTACTGTTCCCAAGGTCAAGAATGGACTTTTATGAATACATATTTTAAAAGTGACTCTGACAACATTGCTAAGTTGTTTGCGAGGACGTCTGCAGCCTAGATAAGTGTCTCTAATGCCTTCTCTTGATAGAAAGTACGCACTGCCACGTTCTTTTTAACCTTAATAATAGTTTTCCTGCATCACTGTCTGCTTAGTGTGTTCTGTGCAGGAAGCTTTCAACGATATTGTGTCGGTGGACCGCTGTAAAGGACTATGCAGTGCAGTATATCTTCCCCAGGGATATAGTGAGGGGGCACCGAAGACGCTGAGAAAAGACCTTAGCTAGCTTGGCTGCGGCTCAGTTTTTGAGGAAAAATGAGAGCGAGGCATTTTGTGAAGGGAAAGCCTTAATAAGATCCAGCCCCCATTTTCTAATCAATACATGTCACTTTCCCTCTCTGCTGATGACTACTGTTCACTCTGGAGACCCCCGTGAGAGCAATTAAAGGCAACACCTGCAGTTAGCACACACACACACACACACACACACACACTTATGGTTTGTGGATCAAGAAATATCACATCGATTCAGGATGTCGCCTGCAACTATCACTTTTCGTCTCTTGTCATTTCCTGTTAGGATGAGATGTTTTCGGTTTGGAGACAGTAGAAGGAAAAGATGGAACCACAAGCTCTGTTTGCGGCTAATATTTAAGAAAAGATCGCTTTTTATTTCTGAGAGTAGCTAAATTAATGATTATCAGTTGCTCTAAGGTCAGATAGTTGCTGTTTTCATGGTAATGACAACATACTGGTGTTACTGTAGATGAAAGAATGATGGAGCACTTGTATTGACAGCTGCATAAATCAGTATCTTCCCTCCTGCAGAGACATCTTCTTTTATTTATTGTATGCTCAGGTTATCATCATGTCTAATGTGCTGGTTTGACATGTATGGTAATATAATGTTCCTCAGCACATAACAGACCAACTCACGAACACGAGATGATAGAATGAAAAATAAACTGGAATATGAAATGTGTAAAAAAACCACGATAACACACATTTGGTTTTGATCTTAGATTTGGCACAATCCATGCAGGTGGTGCATATCTTTCAATAAATATTTATGGAGCTGCCATGACATAAACCTTCTAAACTCCTTTTTTATATTGTCTAATATCAGGAGATTGTGGTATATTGTCTGATATATTGTCAGAAATGAT
This sequence comes from Cottoperca gobio, assembly GCF_900634415.1. Lineage (NCBI taxonomy): Eukaryota > Metazoa > Chordata > Actinopteri > Perciformes > Bovichtidae > Cottoperca > Cottoperca gobio. The sequence continues at coordinate 17,318,633 of NC_041375.1, read as the reverse complement.
GCCATGGATAAAAAAGTCCTGTATTCAGAGTCAGATTGATACCCAAGTGAAAATATACATTTCTAAAGGGATCACTACTCATTGGTCCAAATCTTGACTGAAAACAAAAGAGGCCCCTCAAAAATAAAAATAGTTCTTAGGTTTGTTTTAAATTGTACTTTAAAGGTTCAATGTTTAAATTCTGGCAAATTTAAACTTAAAACAGTTAAACAATGAACTAACATCATCAACAGGATGTGAGGAATTAACAGAGTTGACGTTTTGTCAAAGACGTCTACATGTTGTGTTGCAGAGATATCTACTGAAATCAGCAGTCTAACTTACTTCCGTTTTACTTCAGTTTGGTCGACTTTTGGTATTCTTGCTCACTGACTGACTGACTGACTGACTGACTGACTGACTGACTGACTGACTGACTGACTGACTGACTGACTGACTGACTGACTGACTGACTGACTGACTGACTGACTGACTGACTGACTGACTGACAGGAGTACATGCAATACACAATATAAAGAATACATTGGAGTACAATAAATATGCCAAACTACTACAAGTAACATATGAACATTAGAGATTGTATGGACCCAGTTTAGAGGTGAAATACTGCCTCCTATTCCTTTGGAGCAGGTGGCTCAGAATTACACACTGAACCTTTAAGCGTGTTTTCAAGAAAATACATAAAAATACAGATTAATCATTTGACGTAATATAAATATTGCTGTGACTGGACGTTACCCTTTTCTTGTTAGGGTTGCATAGGATTGTTTCCTGGCACAAACACATTCAACTCAGGGTCAAACATGCTAGTGAGAGGACGTTGAGTGAAGATTTCTTTTTCACATCTAACTACTATTTCCAAGGTCAAGAATGACGCTTTGTGTTTCAGTAAATAACTCAAGTTCCCCTCCACTTCCTCAGTTATGCAAACATGTTTTCATTGAATCAGCCTCAGCATCTCTCCTACAAGTCAGCAGGTCATATGTGGACTGATGTGTAACTGTATCTGTGGTGTTTACACAGAGCGTGAGACTGTGCTTATACGCAGTCTGTCTCTCAGGGTGTTACCTTCTCATCCATGGGGCAGCCCACCCTCCTACTCTAAGCTTTACTGCTGTGCCAGTCAGACACTGCAGTGAAATCCATCCTCACAACAATTCCTCTGTGGTTCTTAGTTGTTAGAAAATCATTGTCAGGTGGTAATTGTGGAAGACGAGGTGTGAACAAGTTACAGCTATTCTCACAGTGTATCCTTACACAGAATATTCTTTCACAAGTACAACAGGATACCACATACAGTGCGTTGCAATATGAATGATTTAGACATACATAATGATGAGGCTAGTAAAAATACACACAGTGAAAAGATTTGAAATGTATTCATCTTAAAACTAAAGGAAGGTCATCTAAAGTATCGAAAAAATAATATGTTAATTAGGTTTAGGGTTGTATAGACCCGTACTGTGTACATACACTCAAAACAATCGAAGAACCAGGTAAAACCAATAAGAACTTCAATTTAGATCATGTGAACATTTAGAAAAGGGGCATACAATAAATGTTTTATTCAACATCCAACAATTCTTAACATAACATTTTTCCCTCCTCACATTGTCAATGCTCTCCACATGATGGGCAGAATGTGACTGTGTGCTTTCTGCAGATGTAATTCTTGCATTTCACACAATTCACGCAGTTCTTGTTTTACTGAATGGAACAAGGCGCTCGTCTACAGTAACACGGGGACCAGGATTTTACAACAAAGGAAGAAATTCGACCCATTTATCCCATACATCTCTGATCGCAGCTGGTTTGTCTCTTTCACGTCGACCAGCTCTGGTGTCACGGTTGTCAAATCGAATCACCCGAGATATCATGTGAAATGACTCCAGAGACATTGTTGCTCTAAAGATTGGCCTTCCCCCTTGACTTGCACACTGCGGCTAATACCAGGATTACAATGTCTGCATGCAAGTCAATCTGATCCAGTGGCTTCCATGTCTCTTGACATACACGCCTCCCCTCCAAGTTGGTCATGTCCAGTATGATCCTCTCTATTGGTGGGGATATGAAGAGCTGAAATGCTGATTGAATATCATCAACTCGTGTGGCAGCAAACCTTGTATGGCCTGGAGTCATTTTGATGACATTGGAAGATGACTGTCTGCCTCGGCTTTGGTGTGGGGATGTTGACCATTTTATGTTGCCATCTTTAGATGCCCATGTCACTTCTGTCGAGGATTCCTTGGTTTTCATCTGATGGAGAGACTACGGCAGGATCGTCCTCTGAATCATCTTCATCGTAGCAATATTCATACTCCGGATCGTCAATAGTATTGTCCTCGGTCTCTGAAGGATCCTCTGTCTCTGAAACCTCTTCCTCTTCCTCTACATCACTATCACAGTCCAGAATCTGTGATAAAGCTTCTTCAGTTGAAGATCTTTTGGAGCTCATTTTTTTGTGTGTGTCTCAGAGAGATGACATTACAACACTGACAAGGACACGCGTGAGAAAGCTAACTCCTCCACCTAATCTACACACACACCTGGTTCTAAATGGGTGTTCAGAGCCAGTCAATATGTAAACAAATGCAATCAAAATAAAGTGCATCAGAGAGGCATGAACTACTAGCTACCTACCCACATGAAAGTGTCTGGGTCAAAATGACCTGCAACATCATCTTTGTATACAAACTCTGCGCAGACCTTCCACTACACATCTAAGTGTTCAGATATTACACCTCAGTTCATGACCCTAAATGAGGAAAAGTCACAACATTTCAGGAAGAAAATTACAAGTTAACCAGATCTTTGGTCAACTCAAAACCTGAAATGGGTCAAATGAACCCTTAACATAATACAAGGGTGAAGAGATTATTTATTAATCAATTGAAAGACTCAGATTACCACCTCTCCACTACCTTCACCTGAATGCAGCCTTTCACTCAGTCTTTCAGCAGTCAGCAACAGTCGTGTTGTTACACTACACGTAGGTCCATGTCTGTGGGGGAAGCAGATGTGTAAAAGGAACTTCACTTCATCAGAAGTGGGCTGTTGTACTGATATTTATAGTTCTGATTTAGCCTAAGGTGTCCCCAAGGAGTGTTTGTCCTCTCTCCTGCTAAGGGAGACCTCAACTGTAATGGTGCGATTCATTGCAGCATTACAAAGTCTACTGTGCTACAGCGTCACTGCATGTGTTGGATGCCAGAAGAACTGACCCAGGATTGATTTAGTTGATGATTTGGATTATAAAAGTAATGTTACTACTGTAACCATGTTGTCCCACTGGAGACAAACAAGAAACAAAGGCAAAATGCTCAATCAAGTCAAAGTTATCCAGCATCAAACGAACACGCTCGTGGAGCAAACCTTTTGAAATCTTGACATAGAAAAAGCCTGCCAAAAGATCCTCCATTAAAGGGGTAAACTCTCCAAGAGGGACCGGCCCATTCAACTTTAAATTATTCTGAGATCAATGAACGTGAGCAGAGTGCAGGAAATCACTTTGGCTTAATTCAGTTCTCTTTTCAGGGTCAAATAACAAAAGCAAATCCTCTGACTGCAGCAGCACTTTCCATATAAACCAATAGTTGGCATATACTTTGTCATTTATGTGGAGGCAGAGGTTGAGCTGACTTGCTCCTCCTGAAGAATTTGTTGATTTATATCGTTAATGGTTCGGATCTTAAAACGATGCTCAGGAAAGTGCATTGGAATTGCCATATTTGCAGCACAAGCCATTCTTTATTTAGTGTAGTATTGATTTATCAATTTAGAGCCAGTTGAAAGTGTGTTTGTAATGCCGCCGGTAACACACCGGAAGTTTGTCTGAAGGGTTTCTCACAGACCGCTGCTTGTTATTGCCTCTTGGGGAGGGTGCTCGTCATGTGTAAGGCTGTTATAGTCTAAATACAGAAGCGTTGATGCATCATTACACATTATACAGTACAGTTGAGTTGTTCAACTCGCAATGACCTAATCGCTTTGGGCGTAATGAGTGGGCCGCTACCTTTTTTACGATATGATTGCTTCGAAATAGCGATGTACATTTTGATAATGAAGTTGAGCTCCTCCACTAACTGAGCAGCACGGGGCCAGGGAAAGGGGAGGGGCCGTCCTCGGCAGAGAAACATGACCTCATTATCAAACAGATCTGTTCTCCCGGCCATTAGATTAAACAAGCAGTTGTCTCCTTTTGTTAAATGTCCTGCGAGCAACGACGAGCTGTCTTGAAGGTCGCAACATCACACAGGGCGGGGAAGAGCCACGCGCTATTACCTGGGGTTACCAGAGATGCTTGTCCATGTGAAGTTGTGTGTTTTGAGCTTCAAGGCTGATTCAAGTGTGAAAATCTGACCCACTTCACCAATATTACATTTAGATGCGGTCCATTCTTATTCATACTATCGTACTTAATCTGATGGATAACTGCACAGAAACAGACGACGACACGTCATGTTGAGATATTACTACTATTGAACATATTGCAGCAAGACGAGTAGTTTTTTCTTGACTCTTGATGCTTCATTATTATCACTGTTGCTTTCTCCAGCTACAATTTTAACACACAGCTAAATACAGTTGCAGGCCTTTGACTTAGGCTTTGTATAAAGCCACTGAAAATAATTATCTTTATTACATTTAATATTAATGATCAAAAAAAGCAACATTCAAAATGAAAGTTTTAGGGAAAAAACATCCCAATATACTCTTTTTCTTAAAAAATAAATAAAGAGTTTAACTCTAAAGTCAACTAATTTGCTAATATCAGGACTGTGTATTTATTTAATGTCATTCTCACTCAAATGTTGCTAAATCCTGATTAATTTGTAATTAATTATCTGTGTATACACAAGCCTCCCCTCATGGGTGCCCGCAGGAAGAGTTCTAGTTGTTGACAAATACATTAATAAACGCTAATGTCTGCTTATCACTACATTACATTGTGTTATAAACCATTTATCAAATGTTAATATACTGCTAATAAACGGGAGGGGGGACTCAAAGTAAAGTCTTGCCATCTGGGGTAAACCAAGAGCATTCAAAAACTAACACGTAGCAAGACTGCAGAAGATACGTTTCTTGTTAACTGAAAACTTACTTTTTTGTTTTGTTTATAGAGAATTGATACCATAAAATAAATAATAAATAAATAACCAAGAAGCCTAACAACCAATAAGTAGACTGGTTGATTATAGTGGGGCAGCCCTGCTCACAAGAAGCAGATGAGACATGTACAGGGACTTTCACATGAAAATAACTTGTGAAAGACACTGAATGGATCATGTCAGGCCAGTACAGCACGGTGATGATCCATATCTGTCCCATGACATTTCTTTTACCATCAAAGCTGTGATCACAAGATCCCCAGTGGGACGACACTGTGATGTTTCACCTGTCCCCGCCTGACTTTGCTGTCCCTCTACTCCACAGACGTCACTTTGATTTACAGACCCACTAGCAGCAGGAAGAGCACAGTCAGGAGAAAGCTAATGGAGTGGAACTGCTGAGAGAGCAGGAGGAATTTGAATGGGGCAGTATTTCTTTAAATGTGTAGTACAGAGTGAGAAGGATAAAGTGTTAAGTGTATTCCCGTGATTTTCTTTTTTTCAAGCTGTGGTCACGACAGGACCATATTTTCTTTTTATTACAGCAAGTGTATCTCGCGTTTTCTTCTTATTCGATTAGTTTTGACTCTTTTCATTCCTCTCTAGGAGGCAGACAGCTGGGAAATCATTGAGGGGCTGAAAATCGGCCAGAGCAACGTCCAGAGGCCCGATAAACACGAGGGTTTCATGTTGAAGAAGCGGAAATGGCCCCTGAAAGGCTGGCACAAGGTAAGATCCACAGGCAAAGGCAGACAAAAGCTTTTGTTAGTGGAAAAACACTTTCCATAACAGCCGCTCCTTGAATATTAAACAGTTCGCTGTCTAGTAAAGAAACAGGTTCCTCTTTTCATGCACCTCGCTTTGTGCTCTGGGCCTCTTTTCCTGCAAGCGATATTTCCCTTTGAAGTTTCAGAATCAGCTTAACTGTTGTTTTCACAAAACACTTGAATACCAGTTGAAACCAGTCCCTGTTGTCAGCATGTTTGAACTCACAACACCACAGAACACACAAAGCCTACAGCTAATTATGAGTGAATAAAGGGTGTACATTACATGACATTTAATTGAGCTGATGCTTTTTTTCAAAGTGACTTACAATAAGTGCAAACAACCATGAGGATACAACTCAACTACAATAGCTTTAAATGAGCCAAATCAATGTTAGTGCTACATACAGAAATTATTTTTATTTATTTATTTTTCATTCATTTTATTATTGGCCACGGTGCAGTCGAAACAGGCGGGTTTTTAGTCTGCGACGGAAGGTGTGACGACTTCCTGCTGACCTGAGGATAGCAAACAGGCGGGTTTTATTTGAGGGGTATCTGGGTCGCTTCTCTGGGAGTAGTGAGCCGATTGGCCGATGCAGAGCGAAGTGAACGAGCTGGGGTGCATGGTTTGACCATGGCCCGGATGTAGGAAGAGCCTGATCCATTCACAGCACCAGAGTCTTGAAGCAGATTCAGGCAGCCACTGGTAGCCAGTGAAGGGAGCGGAGGAGCGGTGCATTGTGGGAGAACTTGGGTAGGTTAACAAGGTCAGATGGCACATGAAGGTAGACCAGCCAGGAGTGAGTTGCAGTAGTGAAGGCTATACATCTGTTGTATTGATTCTTCAATAACAAGTCCAATGTGATCTACATTCGATGTCTGCCCTTATTGTTATTTAACACAACTTCTTTTATTTATATTCTCCGCAGCGTTTTTTTGTTCTGGATAATGGTATCCTGAAGTACTCCAAGTCCCCCATTGATGTAAGTAACCCTGACTACAACCCACAGGCAGAAACAGGGCAGCCTGGCCTGACATCAGCTTGGCTTGGCAATGAGTCAGCAGAAACATCTGCAACACGGGTCACGATGTTCAATGTGTTATCAGCAAGTCTCTTTGCATGAAAGCTAGAGTTTTACAGACAATATGGAAATGTAACACATGACACGAAAGAGTCGTGCACACTGTGGATCACTTGTTTTCACTTTATTAACAATGTCCTCAGAAGCCCCGGGACCTTAGTTGCAGGTCATACATCTTTCTGCCCTTGTTTCTTGTAAGCCTCTCAACTGTCAACGATCCAATGCCCAAAGAATATTCTTTAAAAAAAGGAAATCCTGAAGCCCAAAAAGACATCTTCCCATGTTTAGTACAATCAACAGTCCAAAACCCAAATCATATAAGACAGCGCTAAGCAGCAAGTCTTTACACTGCAGGGATTGTCATTTCTGCTTGATCAGCATCAAACTGATTTGTAATCTGTTTATTTTTATACTACATTTGGATCTATGTATGTTCACATTAGCTAAACTGCTCCACAATATTTCCAGGTATCCACAGGTACAAATAATCAGTCAACTAATAGTTTCAGCTCTGTCTGTGTGGTCAATTCAATTTTACCTGATAAAGGTCTAAAGACTGAAACATTTATAAAGTGATCAACAGCGTGGAGGATTCTTTGGTTGGTCAACGTAATTACCGGTTAAAATGTGAAACATTTACAAATGATTTCACGATCTGTAAGCTGAAGAATCGTGTGTCTATCACTTGCTTTAGATCCAAAAAGGCAAACTTCATGGCAGCATTGACGTCGGCCTCTCAGTCATGTCCATCAAGAAGAGAGCCCGTCGCATCGACCTGGACACCGAGGAGCATATCTATCACCTGAAGGTAACTCTGACGGGTCAATACCGTCATTGCAACGTCGATAAACGGGAGGTCAGTGGAGCAGAGCTGAAAGCTGTCTTCCTCTTTAGGTCAAGTCTCAAGACATCTTTGATGCATGGGTGTCCAAGTTGCGTCATCACCGGCTTTACCGACAGAACGAGATTGTGCGATCTCCCCGGGAGGCAACCATGCGAACGTTCCCCCCCCCCCACAGCTGCCATGGAGTCCCCCCAACCATGCCTCCAGTGTGGTACGTGACGCCAAGGTGAGCCCTCCCACTAATTAATCGTACGATTATTAAATTAATCCTCTGGTTTATGAAATGTAAGAACGACTTCTTCTTCCTATTTGATTAGATTTTGATGGTCAAAGGTCACCGTGACCTCACGAAACACATTTTTGACAAACCTGATGACATTTTGCACAGACATGGATGTTAACTGCGACTTGACTGGTTGGCGGAGGCATACGACCGCAAGGAGGTCATTCTAGTCCCTACTCCTACTGTGTATCGAGCTTAAAAGCAGTTTCTCTCTGAGCTCTGAGCAAACTGCAATTACTTATTCCAGAAGGGTATGTCATGGGGGAAGCAGAGATTGCCTACTTCTGTTTTATTGTAAACTGGGATTCATTACTAAAATATCATCCAGAAGAGAGGAAGTAAAAGTCAGTGAACGTTCACAGTAACGTCAGGAAGACGTAAAGGACATACAAGTCTGTCTCTTGTGATCACCCACCTGGTGACTTTGTAGTGGGATGTGTTGTCCTTTCAATTACCCCAATTTATTACATTTCTATACAAAAACTGTCGATAAATTTTAATTAGATTAAATTAAATACAAAACTTGAAAGTTCTCCACAGTTTAAATGTGTTATCTGGCTGTTTGCTGGACTAATGGCTGTGAATGTGTAGACCGATAGCTGCTCAATGCAGTTAGCCTGATTAGACAGGTAATTGTAAACTGATCATTAAGATAATAAAACGCGTCGTTTGTCCAAGACTGTTCTCAGTTTAGTGTGAACCCCTGGTCTTCGTTGACGTGTCTGAACTGTGTGTAAATGTGAGGAATGCCGACAGAGCAGGATTCTCCTGGGAATGCGGCTCTGTGCCGCCAGTAGAGGTGATCAGTAGGATCTGGATTCAGAGCAGCTGGTGGCAGCATGATGAGCTCTCCCAGAAGAAAAGCTTAAATCAGAGACTCCAATCCTAGAGTCAGAATTAACCGCTTTGGAAGGAGGACTATCAAGGTCTCTTGCAAATACGAAATAAATCCTCATAGTAGAAGCATTTGCACATGCTCCTAAAAGCCCATAATGCAACACATTGTTCCTGTCATGATATTAACCAACCTGCTGTATTTACTGTTTATTATAAGTGACATTTTGATTTACTTTTAAAGCTGTCTACGAGCATATTATTGTCCAGCTAAGCACATTCACACAGTTACAGATCACTGGGGGCTCCTGAACAGATTCGCTGCAGCTCTTGCAGGTAGTCAGGTGACTTGGTCAGGAGCACAGAACATTCATACAGTAAGGTATAAAGTATGCATTTAAATACCAATGATGTCTTTGTTTCCAGAATAGCCTTGAAACGATCAGTCAGTTGACAGAAGATTAAATTCCAACTATTTGAATAAAGGCATCTTTAAGAAAAGAAAAAAGAAATAGCCGAATATTTTCTGCTTCCAGCTTCTCATATGTGATGATTTGTTCGTAATCGGACAGAACAGGTCATTTAAAGACATCAATTTGAGGAATTGTGATGGATAATTCTCACTGATTTCTGGCATCTTTTCACAACGCCAGTGCCACTTGAATAACTAAAGTATGATCAGTACCAGTAAAACAATCCCAACAAGTGTGTAACACAGTACAGTAAACTCATGAAGTTACAGACAAAACAACCACATCTCTGTGTTTGTTTATCTCCCATCAGCAGGCCAAGCCAAGCAGCTTGCCGTGGCAGCCGGTGGCCCCGAGTAGCAACAGCAGCCTGCCGGCCTCTTACAGTAACGGCCAGAGCAAGGTGGTTGCTTGGCTGCAGGAATCAGAGGAGATGGACAAGTGCGCCGAGGGTGGGTGTCATTTTCTTCCTCATGCTGAGAACAAATCAGATTTTTATAAAGAAGTAGATTTAAAACATGCCTCAGTCTTTTGCATTCCATTTTGGGTTTTCAGATATTTTGGAAGTATGCATTGAACCTTCTGCTACTACAGGAGTATTTGTGATAACTCCTTTGTATATAATCCTACCAGTATATAGAACAAATGGACGCCACTGATATTGCATTGTAGTTTTATACAACTGATCTGTCTCACTTACAATTTTTGTCACATTGAACTTTATTTATATGTACATAATAGAATAAATTATGTTTGATTATTAAAAGGTCCAGTAATTCTATAATAGGCATGTGGCGGTGGGGTATATTGTGTCTATTCAACTGAATCTGTGATTTATGACTTTAAACACCAATAAAAAAAGACCTTGAGCAAAAGAAAGCCGGCCTTACATTAAGTTTTCTGAACCCTGAGAGGAGGATTGATGAATGTGTTTGTGTTTGTGCGTGTGTGTGTGTGGGTGTGAATTTTATTTTCAGAGCTCGCACGATGCCAGTCCAACCTGACTGAACTGAGCCGGCTATTGCAGAGTTTGGAAATCCTTCAAAGGACACAGTCGGCGCCCAACTTCACAGATATGCAGGTAAAAAAAGATGCAAAGGCATGCACACACGCACACACACACACACACACACACACACACATGCATGGGTACAAAGAGTAGACGAAGCAATTTAGTTAGTGCTTCTCTAACTGATCTAAACATTCCATCTACCTCAATATTTTGTTTGCGACTCATTTGTGGGAACATTGTTTTGTTTTTGCCATTTCACTGGCTCTTGCTTTATTTGTAATGTTTGTTTGTCCTATTAACCACATTTTGCATATTTTGATCCACGTGTGCCACAAAGACCAATTGTGTAGAATTGTCAAAGAAAGAAAAGCGCTTGAACAGAAGATGGAGAACAAAAAGTGTCGGCAAAGATGCAAAATTCCAGCTTCAGGTACCTCTTTTCACATTTTTGCTCTGCCACATAAAGACACACACGCACACACACACACACACACACACACACACACACACACAGTCTCCTTGTACCTTAATGACCTTAATGCTATTATTCAGGTTCAGTTAATTAAGATAAAAAGCTAAATAATAGTTTTTTTGAGTTTTCATTTAATTATGAAACAATAGATGCCTATATATAAAGGATACATATTTATATATATATTACAACATACAACAATATGTTTTACACATAAAGTACAGTGTAAAAGTGGTTTGCAGTGTTTGTTAGTAGTCAGAGAGACCCTGATGATTCTGTATGAGCCAGTTGGTCCAGTTAAAGTGTTATTTAGCAAGAGTGAAACACTGAATGTACTCCCACTGCTCCTTTTACTGCAGACTGTTGACACATACACAACAGAGCTACAACACTACAACAGACTCATTAATGTGTCGTGGCCTCAGTAATGATTTTTCCATCTCTGCTAATTTTCCGTTATTTTGCCTAATATATTAATCTGTGCTTTCTGCTTTCATACTGTTGCTTTTTTTTTTAACCAACCAATTAAAAATATATATTTTCTCTCATGAATTTGGTTTGCGATCAAAGGATCTAAACGCTTCTCAATTTGACATTAGAGAGAATATCTGCAGTAGCTGCATGAAGAATGAGAAGAATGTTGTTTTTTTGTATTTTCCTTCAAAGTAATTTCTAGTACGGTGATGAGCATGTCCCTGTCCTCAGTGGGACATGTTGGTGTGACGTGTCAGATACTTGGACTGAATAATTAGTACTATTTTACTGTGCATTCAGAGTTAGCCAAGCCTTATCGGACCAAGGTTCTTGCTCTTCACAGCTGGTTCTGTCAGACGCACATTGTTGTGCCTCTGAGATGATTGACAGCGGTCCTCTGTGGTCTTCATCAGGTCCCTCTGTCTGCCAGTATGTCCCCCGTCCGCCTCCACTCATCCAACCCCAACCTGTGTGCCGAGCTGGTGGACTTTCAAGCCCCCGTGTCCCGGCTGACAGACAGTGTAGAGTGTGCCAGTGACTACATTAAACTTCAGGAGGAATTCTGCACCATCGCCCAGAAAGGTAGGCAGGCAGCATGCATGGCTGCAGCGTTATTAGGAGGATTAAGTCCCGATGGTTTCCAATTCATATGTAAATCTTAAGGCATTTATCTGCTTTGTAACAACCTGGATCAAAGTTTCATACAGTAGTATGACAGTAGTCCACTTGAAGACGCTTTACAAATTAAATAACCTAGAAAAACAAAACACAATACATGAAGCGAAGTAGTCCAGGATGTTTTAATCAAACATCAAAGCAGTTTTGGATTTCTGTGTAAAAGAAATCATAATCAGAAATCCTTTATTAGTCCCACAACGGGGAAATGTACCTTGTTACAGCAAAAGAACATATGAAGAGTACACAATAATTGGTTGGTTGGTAAAAGGTTATAAAAAGTGAATATTGCACAACAGTGGAGGAACAGTCTGTATTTGTGTGGTGGTCTACCCGGGGCCGTGGTGATTGTACAGTCTGACCGCTGCAGGAAGAAAGATGCATTCATATTCATGTTTTCCATCCCAGGATTGAGACAGAGGAACTAAAAACAACTGTGATCGTGCAGTGTAAAGGATACTTATTAGTTGTTGTCCTGTCTCTGTGCAGTGCACTCTCTTCTGAAGTCGGCCTTCAACACAGTGGCCATAGAGAAAGAAAAGATCAAACAGATTCTGTCTGACCAGGAGCAGTCGGACCAGTCGGCCCAGATCAACTCTCTCAGGAAGTCTCTGTCACAGGTAATGAGCCGTCTTCAACCATTACCCATGATGCCTCTTTCTTTCTACCATTACTGTAGTCAGGGTTAGTTTATCTGAGCGGTTTGAAATAAATATTTGGCTACTTTCCATTCCTAATGCTAAGTATGATGTTGTTTTAACATGTAATCACCCGGAGTGATCGGGACATAACTGGGAAATGACTGCAATAATTTGAGCGATGTATCTTCGGCGTCTTTAACCTCAAATCCATTTTGTAGTTGTCATGTTGTAAGATAGGCTCAGGATGACAGGCTGTCATATGAAACACACAAGCTACAGTTCAGAGCGCAGGCAAGTGAAAGCTCAATCATCTTTTCCTATATTAATTGGTGAGAGAGAGAAATGTGCTGTGCGGTTCATTAACTCGGCTCCTCAGGGCTGTGTCTCTACCCAGTGATTTAATTGGACTTCCTCTGCTAACAGTCGACATCATTTTGGTGAAATGTTTCTGCTGCTTTATCCCCGCTTTGTTCCTAATTGGATGCTTGTGTGACAATAGTGTTGTAAGCTGGAGGTCAGGTTTTTATGACAAAGCTCTGTAGGTTGATTATCATGATTCATGGTTGTTACATCTACAGCTGCTGATGTCAACTAGTTGAATCTCTGAGGGACATTACTGAGTTCATTTTGTCTTTTTTTTTATGTTTTATTTCACATTTACACATTTACTATATCATCAATATTTGTTTATATTACAAATATAATGGGATCACATGACTACTTGTGTGTGAAAGGGGTGGTTCTGCAGTTCCCCTCAGCTCTACTGAGCTTTATTGCATGTTATAGCTCATTGTTTTGGTTTTAAAGCCTGCAACTCTGCTGCTTTGGTTCACTCTCACTGCTCTCATCAGCGATAAGTCTTGCGGATGCAGCGGGCGGGCAGCTGTTTTCAGTGAAATACCTAATTAATCCACAGAACACTACCTGCTCAGCACCAAACAGCAGGCAGTCACGTTTTAGCCTCTTTCATCTTGATTTTGGTCAGCAGCAGTCGACTATTGAACCCGCTGTACGCTACCTGCCCAGCACCAAACAACAGACACATTTAGCAGCTGGCTGATGAACATAGTGAAGCATTTAGTAATGAAAGAGCCAACTTCCTTCAGGACTTGGTGGAGACCTAAAGCAGAGCCTTCAGCTGACTGAATATTGGATTAACATTCATCAGGTGGACAGAAACACAGCTCCAAATAAATGCTAATGTTGCTACCCATGTGACGGATGTGTAAACAGGCAGTTGTTCTCCTCCCCCCCAAGTGGCTAAAAAACAAGTTAATGCTGTTTTTAAAGAATAGGTTCAGATATTTTCAAGTCTGTCTTAATACAATATTACATGCCCATATGCATGTTGAGACAGTTATCCGTCTTTGTAATCATTCCACCTGCCCAAACTGGCCGTGAAGAGATACCCTCTAAAAGATGGCAGACAAACAAAACTCTGTCCTTGTTCTGTACAATAATATACTTCAAAGTTTGGCTTCAGCAGTGTTGAGTTAGTCAAAGTAGGGATATCTTCGTCCTGGCACCCAACTAAGTTTGGAAGATACTCATTTGGCTAACCCAGACTTCTGGAGTCGTTATAGCTGCAGGTAACCTGTGAGGACTGTAGCTTTTGACCCCTATCTTTTACAGTGTAGTTGCTTTAGTGAGGGTTCTCGTCACTGCCAGCTTGGAGAGGGAATAGCAGCAACTAAACAGGTGAGATTTATTTTTTCTTATAAGCAGGGGATGAAATTAGATCCTGTGACCTTTACACTATTTCTACTGTCTGGTACCACTGACTCGGTGTGTACAATCCTAAAGCGTTCTACATACATTTCGGTTGAAATGTTCAGTGACCTGCCACGGTGGCAGATGAGGAAAAAAAAGCCTAATTTCACACCCTGATTATAAAGCTTTCAAATTATCATCCAGTGCATCAAACACTAGATCTTCCCTGCACCCCAGCCCAACAAAAACAGAAAAACAACAAAGCATTTGGAAAGTAAATCCCACTTTTCATTATTCAGGCCCTGTCCCAAAATGCAGAACTTCGAACCCGACTCAACCGCATCCACTCTGAATCTGTCCTGGCTGAACAAGTTGTCAGTGTGAACATCATCTCCACGCCTGATGAGGTAGGTCGCTGTGGTCAGTCTGTCACTGACAGAGCTCATTTCTGACTCTTACATTGATGAAACAACAAGGCTTCGGAGGCTGACCCGGTAGTCATAGTGTGCATCGTCAGTTGCATTATTGATTCCTGTCCTTATAGATTGATGGGTGTTCCAGTACACCCTGGCAGGTAAGCTTAAAGGATCATTATTTTATGCAGAGCCTGACATTAAGGCTAATAGAAAAAATGACTAATTAGAAACGGATGGGAACTTGCCCTCTGGCAAAGGGTACACATGCTGCAAAATGAACTCCGTGTTGTCGTCTGATGGTGTTTCAGGTCTGTTTCGGTTCTTAAACTTGTCATCATACTGTAGCAAGGAACAGTGAACATCTCGTGTGTTTGCAATGTGTGTTTTTCCTGCAGGCTGGAGAACAGATGGGGATCCCTCTGACTCAGCAGGCCTCTAATGAGAGTCGACTCTCCATGTCAGAGTCTGTCTCTGAGTTCTTTGATGCCCAGGAAGTGCTTCTGTCAGCCAGCTCGTCCGAGAATGAGGTATAACGGAGGACAGCTGAGTGTTTAGGAAAACGACGGCAGTTTGGGTTGTAGAGGAAGGAAGGCGTTAAACTAGCTCTGCTGCTGGCGAGATAAAACGTCACGTGTGGAGCTGTGTGTGGAGCTGGAGTTAGTCAGCAATTAATGAGGGCAGCATGAAAAGCAGAGAGCGTATAATAAAAAACTCAAAAGTCAGGCACACACAGGAGGGCTTCTTTTCACTTTGCCTCCAGGCTACATCCCTCAGTTGTGTCTCAGAATCATAACACGGAAGAGGATTCTGTCTGTTACTTGATTAGTAGCTTCTAGCTTTGTTTAAAAATAAAAAAAGGAGTTTGTACCATCAGTGGACACTACCTCTCCTTTCAACTCCTGCCAACACCTACCTCCAAATATATATGGTCTCTGAGGAGCCATTTAGCATTGTAGCTCCCCAGGCATGCATTGAGCCGTGTTGAAGGATTACCCCCCCCTCCCCCCTCCAGCTCCCACAGCAGGCCCATTCAGACCTGTGTTGCACTGTTGAACCATCACTAGCAGCAGTCGACTGTGATAGTCAATGGCGTCAATGGCCTCATTGTGTTGGCTATATAAAATATGAAAATGCTGCAGCGTGTCATCTAACGATTACTGCAGTAGGACAGATAGCCGACGACTGCTGCAGTTTGTTAGCCACTGGCAAGTCGCAGTAACTGTGTGTGAGGCTACGGCCGTCTGCTGTTCTGATGGGAGTTCGGGTTGTACTCCACTGCACTGACTCACTCCGCTTTGTACCTGTTCCCCTCGCAGGGCTCAGACGATGAGTCATATGTCAGCGATGTGAGCGATAACATTTCCGAGGACAACGCCAGTGTGACTGATAATGTCTCCAGACAAAGTAAGTCCAACACTGCACCATCACTAGCCAAACACCAAGCACAACCGTGCTTCCTCTTCAACATCCACACACACACACACACACACACACACACACACACAAGCACACACAAACACACACAAACACTTCTGGCAAGATCATCTATCAGTGTGGCAGAGGCAGTTGACTTTGCAGGGTTGCTCTGTGCCAAGGGCTTCTCTTAGACTCTATGAAAGCTATCAGTGTAAGGAGGGTTGGCATCTCCCTTCTCCATCTTTGTCACATAACACACAGTGTAATATAGTATCACATGATGATGAAAACACTGGGAAAATTGGGGAAAGAACTGGGATTGGTGATATCACTTTAAGTGGGGTTGTATGAGTATTGTAGTGTTGGGTACCTACAGTAGACGACAGTTTGGAGAAGCAGACAGGAGCACCAGCACTAAAGTAAAGCAATGCACTGCTGTGGACGGGGGCAGAAGCAAAGCATATTTTCGCCTCCTAAAAACAGGCCCACCTTTAAAAAAACAATATCAGTTTAAGTGTACGCTATATTTAGAATATTTTCACCACTGTTTCTTGCCTTGAGTCAGTCCTTTCTGACAAGTAAATAAAATAAATGATATACTGTGCAGCCCTGGAGCCTAGACTGTAGCAGATAATGTTGTACCATGAGCAGATTGTTAACGAGGTGGTATTCTTCTTCTTCCCAGTGGCCAACGGAGACTTTGCTGGCAGTGCCTTCCGTAACGGGCGCCGCAGCTGCCTGCCGGCGCCGTGTCCCGACACCAGCAACATCAACCTCTGGAACATCTTGAGAAACAACATCGGCAAGGACTTGTCCAAAGTGTCCATGCCTGTGGAGCTCAACGAGCCTCTCAACACCCTGCAGCGTATGTGTGAAGAGCTGGAGTACAGCGAGCTGCTGGACAAAGCTGCTGAGACCGAGGATCCCTTTGAACGCATGGTAATTTAAGAAGCCGTCAATTAAAACCACTCGGTGTTAAAGGTTCAATGTGTAATTCCGAGCCACCTGCTCTAAAGGAATAGGGGGCAGCATTTCACCTCTAAACTGGGTCCATACAATCTCTAATGTTCAGATTTTACTTGTAGTAGTATGGCATATTTATTGTGTTCGAATTCATTCTCTATATTGTGTGTTGCATTTACTCCTGTGTTCGATGAAACTACTCAGAAAACATGCAGTTTAATGCTTGCTTTGGTTTTTTTTAATGCCCTTTTTTGTGTCTCATCATACCTGTATCTGTTTATGTACTGTATGAGGGGACATTGCCAGTCGCAACCAACAAAAATAGTCTCAGTCAGAGGCACGTCAGCGAGGCCGTGGTACGCTCCGATGAAGCTGTCGACCTTGGATCCTCTTATTTTTATCGCTCTTCTGTCCTTTTGATAGCGCCCAATGCATGCTAATGTTTGGATTATTTGTGACCAAGCCTGTTAATATGAAGCGAATAATCCCCTCTTGTTTATTTTGGCGGTGTTGTTTTGACTCTCTTGACAGGCTCTCGTTGCTGCTTTTGCCGTCTCAGGCTACTCATCCACTTACTACAGAGCAGGAAGTAAGCCATTTAACCCGCTACTCGGAGAGAGTTATGAATGTATTCGGGAAGACAAGGGCTTCTGTTTTTTCTCAGAACAGGTAAGTCTGTTTTGTTTGATAAATAAATGTTTTATGATATAAAGTGCATTTTAAACAGAATATTTTCTTAGATATATTTTTCCATTTTCTTGGTATCTGAGATACTTATAAGCTCTTCTTCAGTGTATTTGTTGGACTAGATAATGTTGGTGGCGTAAATAAATCGCTGGTTCCCAAACTTTTGCAAACAATTGTTAATTTTGGCTTGAAAGGTAATATTCAAACTCTATTTTCCAGTTAGTTTTGTTTATGAATGAATTACTGCAGTGTTTGTATTTAGTATGTAACTAAGTGACCAGTGCATTTATATACAGTATTTCTGCTGCAACAAGGAGCTCGATCACTTGGATTTACACACACAAACAAGTGCACACACACACTTAACACACGTCGGAAAGGACACTAAATAGTTTCAGATCTAATGAAGTCATGACACGTGAACTTGTTGTAGTCCGTCATGTGAGACGTATTTGATGTGTAATCCCAACAACAACAGCTGTTTTTATTTGATCTCGTCTCACAGGTGAGCCACCACCCTCCCATCTCCGCCTGCCACTGTGAGTCAAAGAACTTCACCTTCTGGCAAGGTAAGTCATCTAGTGCGGGGTTTTCCTAATGGGACTGATTAAAAATAGCTTTTTATTTATTACATTGTGAGAAGAAATGCAAAGATTTGAGTGGTCAGTACATTTATATTTAAGTTCTTTTACTTATTTTCAGATGTGAGATGGAAAAACAAGTTCTGGGGGAAATCGATGGAGGTTTTACCGATCGGGACCGTGAATCTCAATATTCCCAGGTAACTTTTGATCCAGCTTGCGTAGTGATTAAACATAGGCCACAGATAGTACAAACAAATGGGGTTGAATGAGATACTTATCTATAGTCAGTTAGCTACAGTAGATGTAGGCACGCCCACAGCTTTTAGAAACAGACAGGAGTGCCAGGACGGCAGCTAAGCAACTGCTGTGGACGGGGGCAGCGGGAAAACGCTTAGCCACCTAAAAAATCAATATCAGTTTAAGTGTGTGCTATAGTTAGAATGTTTTCACCACTTTACCTTGCTGTCTAGCCCTTTGGGTTGTCCGATGACGTGAGCGCTTACGGGTCTCAAACATGGGAATCTTTCTCCTCTCTACTATCGTCCCACATGACATGCACTTGTGAGAGAAGCAGATTCTCAGTATCCCACACATAAAGCTAATATTTACTTCTCAGTGTTGGATCATCACTTTAACACATGTGCAATCATCACTTACATTTATCATCATGGGCTCAGCTCATTCCACGAACACATCAAGCCAATCTGCTGTTGGTGTGTATTTCTAGGTTTGGAGATCACTATGAATGGAACAAAGTCACCACCTGTGTGCACAACATCCTCAGTGGACGGCGGTGGATCGAACACTACGGGGAGATCACCATCAGAAACACAAAGAGCAGCGCTTGCCTCTGCAAACTTACATTCGTGAAGGTAAAACACCTTCGGCAATCGGTGTGTAGTGTGTGATGTAAAACGCATTGCATTGTGGTAAAGGGAAGCTCCCGACCTGGTGTTTGTCTTCCAGGGAAACTACTGGAGTTCTAATGTGAACGAGGTTCAAGGATTTGTGATGGATCAAGAAGGGAAAGTCATCCACAGGCTTTTTGGAAAATGGCACGAGGGTGTTTACTGTGGCGTCCCACCTTCTGCCAAATGCATCTGGAGGCCAGGTAGGCATCACATGAGCCCTCTACCTCCTCGACCTGGAAGTTCACATTTCATTCGATGGGGTGGGCAGGAAAGTTAACAATGTTGATACATTTTAAGATTGTTGATTGCGTTTCCTCCCGGTGTCAGGTTCCATGCCCACAGACTATGAGCTGTACTACGGCTTCACCAGGTTTGCCATTGAACTGAATGAGCTTTGCCCCGAGTTGAAGGACGCTCTGCCACGTACAGACGCCCGATTCAGGCCCGATCAAAGGTACGGCATCACATCTTCAGCTGCCACTAAGTGCAAAATAAAACGCCACTGATTTTCCCGCAAACAAGATTGAGTTAATCTGCTCGTTGTATAGTGTTTTTGTCTGATGAGTGCACGTCCTGCTTAAATACACACGCTTTTAACATTATGAGTTTGAGCCCCTTTAAGAAGCCAAGCGAATGTTTGCTTTTGTAAACGTGTTGTTGCTGTTCTTGTAAGAACATCTGATTTACTTCTTTACTGAAAAGTCGTGTTTGGGTCACACAGGCATCTGGAGGAGGGGAACTTGGAGATGGCATCCTCGGACAAGCAGCGCATTGAGGATCTGCAGAGAGTCAGGAGGAAGTGGAACGAGGAGAACAACATCAAACTGGAGCCACGCTTCTTCAAGTAAGCACAGAGACAGAAATATGTATATTCTTTTCTGTGTATGCACGGTTTTAGTTTATAAATCTAGATAATATCCGCCTGATCATGCCTCCATGGCTTTCTGGATTCAATTTTCTCCTCATTGCTTTCGGGTTTATACAAAGGTGTCTTAGGGCCATTGTAGGTTAAAAAAAAGGGTTAATTCCCCACCCTGGGGAGGAGGGGGGGTATACTAAACTGATATTCTGCTTACAACTATCAAATAAAGGTCAAATTACTGACCAAATCTATAATACAGCGCTATAAAGTCTTTCTATTAGAATTAGCTGAAATGATGTATTTAATGTAACATGCAAGAAGCATGTGTTACTATCCCCTTCAAACATTTCTTTAATTCTTATTAAACAAATGCAGAAAACTAAGTTTTGTACATGTACACAAAAAATGACCAGGTAACTCTACTCGATATTGATATAATGTGCCCATAAACATGTTTCTCTATCCTAAAATACACCTTTGATAATATCTAAACACACACACACAGTGACTACAGTATGTTCAAAATTAGTAACTTTATTTTATAATGTATATGAATATTTTAAGTTTTTCCTTGTAAATTTACCGATTTAATCTAAGGATATCCACGTTTTTAACCCCCCCCATCATATTTTTATTTAATGTTCTTTTTAACCTAAAATGGCCTATAACACACTTTTGTTGATTTATCACTGTCACTTCTCCTTCTCCCAGGAAAGTGGTTGATGCCAATCACAGGGAGAGGTGGGTCTCCAACAACACGTACTGGGAGCTCCGCAAAAACCCCGGCTTCATCAACATGGAGTCTACAGTGACCCTGTGGTAGCACACGGATTGCCACGTCCATCATATCGTCATCGCAGACAACACAACTGTTACCTATGCACAATAAGGTGTTAAGAGAAACATGTTGAAGACGAAACATCCGTGTGCAGGGACACGAGCGACTGCAGAGCTGAGGGATGGCCTGATGCCCAGCGACCCTGTCGAGGTTCTGCGGCACTGCCACATGGTCATCCATCCATGGAAACATCCTGTAGGATCACCTTCATTGTGCTTGTGGAAGCTGGGTTGTCAGGGCAACAATCGTACCACTCCTATGTAGATCTCTCCTCAGCTCCTCTGACTTCTGAGTATGTCCTTGCCTTAAAAAGACACACGATTTAGCGTTCTTTCGTTGAAGCCATTTGATTTCTGACAGCAGTTTGGGTTAGACTAATCTATGAAGTAGACCTTTTGATTACCTACGATACCTATGTGCATGTTTAGAGAGCAGCTTTCACTGGCATAAAGCCGCATTTACTGTATCATCAATTATCATAGAAAAAAGGTATTTTTATAAAATATCTTGGACTCGGAATTTAGTGAAATAGTATTATGTGAATTTGCAGATTTCATTTACTTTCGCCTTTTTTTTTTAATACTGTTGAATCTGTGATAGCAGTACTCTCTCTCGGGAAACGACTCATTCAAAATTAATCTCGGCTGCAGCAGAGAAAGTATGGCGTCCATAGATGGAATTTTTAATGAAAACGTTCAAGCAGCAGCTCTCAAAGCTGATGGTGGAATGGAAAGATAAGAAGGTATTAATATATTGTAAATCTATTCTGGTGTTTTGGACATGTGATGTAGGAGACTACAACCTTTGCAGATGCTTTTTAACAGTCAACACAGTCATCGGTCATGGGGTCCAATTTCTGTGTAAATAGAGGGACAACCTCACCTCACCAGCCCCACTGTCTAATTTTAAACATTGTTACATGAAACCAACTCCTCTGAATCACATGGTTACATAAATACTCACATAACTCCACATGTAGTAGGTGCACCATATATAATGGATACTCTCAAACATCAAACACATCCGACTCAAAGGTCTCAGAAAAGATGGTGTAGCAGGTTGTAAAGACGGTAAAGCCCTCACAGACACTTTATAAATAGACTTGACAGTGAAACATGAGGAAAACTGTCACGAGGCTAAACACTCGTCTGCATCCAGCGATGGAATTATTTTTAAATCATCAAAAAAGTATTTAATCAACAAATTATTCATTTTCTGTCACAGTTCACCAAAGCAACGTCTTAAATTTACATCCTTGTTCTGACTAACAACCAAAAACTTAAAATGATATGAAAGAAAAAAAAAAGACTATTACCAGCTACTGTTGGTTATTTCTCTCGTTTGATTACCTGCATGATTAATCAATCAAATACATTTTCTTTTGATGAATTAGTGTCAGCATTCCTATGACTCATTCAGCCAAAGGTATGGTTTAAATACACAATATGAAACACCAGAGCCACCTGCAGGGCATCCCGTGACAATGCAGTCTACTGTAGGGCAACAATATAAATATTTCTTTAAATGTTTAACATGTTAAAGGCAAGCAAGTGTTGTACAGTAACAATTATACTGTTCCAGAATCTAAATGTGTGATTCCCCAGAGACTTTACTGCTATGATCTGGGCTTCTGCAAAGCACCAGTTACCTATTTGCATTTTGTGTATTTATTGCAAAGCAGAACAGCTTTAATGTTTTTAACTAGTGTTTTATGTTACAGAGTAAGAAACTATAACACAGGACCTCTGAGTGAAATCCACCCCCCGACACACACACACACACACATAATCACACGTAGTCTCACATATTTAAGTTGATTCCCCTCGTTTGGGACCGCAGGGTGACGACATTGAAGGAATATAAATATATAGAATGAAAACTATGTGAAGCAAATCCATCTTGTGTGCACTGTTCATATGGTACTGTAGATTACAAACCAAAATGGTAGTACTGCTTTGCATCCATATCTTTTTTTTTATGTACTTAATGTGCTTTTAATTTTTATCCCTGATCACAAACTCTACAACTTGTCGTCAGTTTCACTTGCTGTGCCTTAATGCATTTTTTAATGCCTCACAAACACACTACTGATAAGAATCCCCAAGCCAAGAAGGTATGCCATTAACAAGCCCCGCACATTACCCAGTCTCCACCGATGATAAGTTATACTGATAGTGTTGAGGGTTTAGTTGTGGACAAAATGTCTAAAGTCTTAAAGGGAGATGTCTTTGACATTAGATGAGGAGAAAAGGTTTGAGTGTAAAACGCTTGCAGAGTTAAAAGAGGTTCTGCACTGCTCTGCTACTCCAACATGTAACCAGTACATGTTTGGTGATCACTGTAAATACAGCACATTTAGAAGATGGCTAACGACTGCAAAAGCTGATTCTTTTTTCCTCCCACAGCAGTGATTTCTTTTCTTTTTTTTAATAAGACTGAATCCCAGCGGTTGTGTGTGGATGTAGGAGCAATGCTTTGAATAGTGTTTGGTATCATAGTCAGACTGTAGTGCAAAAAAAAAATAATAATCATGAAAACCTCGTCATGCTCTCTTCATCCACGGTTCTACCTGCATGTCTAGACAACTTAGCCTGCTAATGAATGTTGCAGATGCCTTACCAAAAAAAAAAAAAAAAAAGGTTTTTAATTTCTCAATTAGATTCATGTTTTTTTGTTTTGGACTGACATCACAAAGCACTGTGTCAGCTCACTTTCTTTCAAATCTATTTCCTGATGGGTACCTTCGAAAGTGCAATTTTAACAAAGTACATATCTTTCCATGAACACTGTACACTGCTGCTACATAGTGCTTGTTCTAATAAAACTGTACAACTCAGCTCATGAGGAGTGTGGTTTATAAAAGACAGAGCGTTGGAAGTCAATTAACGAAACAAAATCAGTATTTGCAGGTTTAGTGTTAGCTTAAGCAGCTACGTTGCAGAGCTGCCAACATAATTAGGGCTAGTCTGTTGTCATTGTCAAACATGACTTTCCAGAAGTTTGTCACCATTAAAGGGCCAATGCAAAGCTGTTGACAATGAATGTAATGCAACTTTTGAAAGTAGGGATTATTTTTGTATTTATTTCAAGTACAACACTAATGTAATATAATAATATGGACTAAGTTGGTCAACATTTCTATTGAAAACTGGGAAAGTTCAGACTTATTTTTCCTGACTGTTTAAAATAACCTGAAAAAGACACTTCAACATTATTTTATCTGTGTACTTTACAAATGCAACTAAATACAATTATAAAAGAAATACATTTAGATTAATTATTTATTTGAATAAATAAGGAAATTAATAAAAACAAGAATAAATTGGGAAATAATTATATATGAAAATAAATACAAGAATTTGTTTTCCCCATTTTTAAATGAACCTGCACATTTGATGATTAAGGCTTTTATTTCTTTTATTATTTTATCAATTGAGTCATGTATTTATTTGAATGGCAGCTTTAGTCTTCCAGGTGATTATGCTTAGTATAAATGCATCTCGTCTAATACAATGTAGACCTCAAATACAGGCCTACAGTCAATTTATACAAAAATATGCTAATTACAATATTGGTCAGAAAATGTCAAGTAGACCTTTTTTTCTCTAATTGTTCAGCCCTAAAAAAAACATCAACCAAATATTTGGCTCTATAAATAATAAAGTCGGTGAACAACAATAACATTTGTTTGTACGATTGACATGTGCTTTAATATCTCATAGTTATTTAATCACACAAATCAGGAGCGAATGATTACATCAGTGCACAGACCCGGTTGTATAATAATATGCAGCCTCGTAAATTGACGGCTGTCAAGTGGTCGGCTACCACGGGAGACGTTTCTTTCAATAACATGGCTCCTGAAAGCACCGCTGCGATCTGTCCTCTCAATACAGTCCATTTCTACGACCATTAACAAAAAGCGACACCCATTTACATTTAGCGTTTGGGTTTATTTTCTGTATTCATACGCATGTTGTTGCTGCACTCCACCAGGGATCCGTTGATACTGCAGAGGACAGCAGTCAGTTAATGCATTTAATATATCACAAGTACTATGAGGCACACTGCAAAATAAATGGCAACAGGATGGGACTATGAACATCTATTGTGAGAGTTAATACAGATACTGACAGCAGAGGTTGTACTGTAGATTGCATACTGACGGAAGTAGGAAAAAACAATACATTTGTAGACCATAATGCAGATCCTCTTTTTAAATAGAACGCAAATCAAAAACAAAATCTCTTTTTTTCAATTAGTTTTCATTTTAAAGTTCAACAGAAAGGCAGGCATCTGTGAAGCAAATTATACGTTTAAGATTTTCTATTGGCTCAATACAGCTCAATATATTACTACAGGGGGGAAATGTGGAATAAAAAAAATAATTTAAGACAACTGGAACCTAAAAACAGCTACATCCTCAGCAAAAACACAAGAGGCAAAAAATGCAACACGGCTGGATAAATACAGCTTAAACTTAAGGGACAGTTCACCCCAAAAATCAAAAAGACACATTTTCCCACTTCCCTGTCGTGCTATTTATCAATCTAGATTGTTTTGGTGAGAGTTGCCGAGTCTCTTTCTTATTACCGTGTATTATTTTCTTTCTACTGCATCACTGCGCAGAAGGAAGCGTGCGTCTAGTCTAGAACAAGAGGATTGTGCTCACTGTAGTGTAGTTCTGTGGTTCATCTTTGAGTAACAGAGGCATGATTTCTGTAAAGACACATCTAGCGCCATTATATTTGAGAGAAGGCAGACATCTCTACGGCAACACCGAGATAACTACATTGATAAATAGCGCTTACAAAAAGGTAGCAGGAAAAACCTGTATTTCTGATTGGGGGGGGTGAACTGTGCCTTTAAATTAAACATGTAAAAAGGTCATATGGAAGTGCTTCCTATAATTCACTGTTCCTACTTCATTTACACATGTACATTAGTTTAAATACATTAATGTTGGACATCAAGTAAAACATGATGGTACTCTAACAACCTGAAGACAACATTTCATTTATATTTGATTCTTAATATGGAGCACGTTGGTCTCTTCACAAATACTGCTCTAAAGTTACCTGATTCAAGTCAATGTACGTCAAGTTATTTTGTAACGTGAGCTGCTTTGTGATACACATAATTATAAAAATATACCATGACCTCATATCGTCCACGGACAGGAAGACGAGTGGGAAGAATGATCTACAGCCTCATCATGACAGGACCAGCTGATATATGCGACGATACAGGTGAAGCAGACGTTGACCGTGAGGGCTTTACTTGGCGGAGGCCATGATCTTGATGTACTGCAGGGCGCTGTGCGCTGCATCGTTGTGAGCGTTGCTACAGGAAATGCCGGTGCCGTGGCACACGGTGACCGGGGAGGTGGACAGCTCCGCCAGGCACTGGTACTGGCCGTTCACCGTCAGCTCATCTGCAAAATACAGCAACGCACTTAACAACATGACACGACCTGTGAAAATGAATAATACGAGTACGAGTTCACTTTGGGTGCTTTCCAGCTAATTATGCGTCCTCCCGTCCTCCAGCGCAGAAATCGATTTGAGATCTGGCGTCGTTCCAAAACCACATTTTTGATTTTATTTATGGTCAGCATTGTTCTGCAATGTATTTATGGTCAGTAAATTGTCTTTTTGTATAGTACTTTTCATTGTAATCCAGCGTTACTGTTTGTAATTTTATCTTTGAGTTCAGCCTCAGTGTTCACTCTCCAATAAGATGCATCAGAGCAGAACGTTGCTGCTAATGATGCCAACAGTCCAGCTGCTGCTGCTGCTGCTTCACATTAAAAGCAAAAAAGAACCCCCATTAAAAAGATGCTTTCCATTTGAACATTGTGCAAAGTTAATTTCTCTCTGTATTAGACTATGGTGATATGATTTACATGCATGCAACTTCATCTATACTCTTAACTGGAGTCTGCATGTCACGCTGCATTGCATTTTGGGGATGGTCCTCTCTGTGCCCCTGATTTACCAGCAACTACACACTACATCTGTCCCGGGGGTGCACTCAGAGCTTGGTAAAACTGCTTTCACTTTTCATGCACCCTGGGCATGAAATGAGCTGCACAATATCATTACCTTAGAAGTACTCCATTCTTTGAAAACCTTCACAGGTCTTTTACAAACTGCTTTGAAGGAAACATGTAGTTGTTTTACATAATCCTGAACTCACTTAGTTGATCTACAGAAACATAATCGATGATCAAATATTGAGATTTCCTGGTTATGCTTCTTTTATATCATACTAAATTGAATACCTTTGAGTTTTGGCGTGACAAAAGAAGACTTTTAAATTAATCACCTTTGAGAAACAGGGATGGACATTTTTCACTATTTTCTGAAATGTATAGCTCAGAGGTGTGGTTAAAATGAGTCCTATAAGGGGGGTGCGTGACGCAAGTTTCTTTTAGTTCACCCCTCTCCTCCACTCTGACTGTAGGTGTGTGTGTCGCCGCCCTTTGCAAAGTAAAGCGGAGAAGGGAATGTGAAAAGCAAAACATTTATTTTATTTAATTGCTTTATCTACAAACAATTTTGCAACCCCCCCCTGCAGTACCTCCGGGGGGTCGCGGACCCCCTGTTGAAGACCTATGGTTTAGAGAATGTATAGCTGCTTTTATTAATTCCTCACGTTCGTTTATTTTTTTCAGTAATGAACTAATGTAAACCGTCTACTTGTGTTATTTCTACCAGTAGATCTATTGGAGCCGCAGTCATATGGCATCGGGCGTTTCCTTTAGAGAAGCTGAACGGAAAGCACCCTGTCTCTTAGCAACCCCAGCAACACGAATGTGTGTGTGTTCTTACCGATGTCAAAGTATGTGACCTCAAAGCCCTGCTCTTTGGACAGCTCCAACATCATCTGAATATAATCTGTGTTGGGGATGCTCAGCGGGTTTCTTCTCAGTAAAGATATACTCTCCGCTGATGAGTTCCTCAAGTTCTCAAAACGGACGCTCGGTTTAGGAGTCTGAAAAATTCAAATGTAAAACAAAACATTTGACACAATTTAAAGACTTTTAACTCGAAGGAGATGTACTAAGAAATGTTGCAACGGCCTCCAGTGGTCACTTTGCAAAGGCGAGAAACATTTGACGTACCCATGTGATTTCGGAACAGCCTGACAGGCTTTGAAGCTTTGACACCATTTTCTCTGCAGCTGTCTTTTTCGCTGCCTTTTTTGAATTTCCTACAGCTGTCGCGACATGAGACGAGAGATTCAGAACAGGATGAACAACAACACAACATTACAGGCACTTTAAAAAGACACCCGTACCTTTCTCTGACAGGGACTCCATTCGACAAGTTACAGTGAATTCTCTCTTGTGCGGCGGACCAGCCTCCATTAAAACTGTGTATTCAGGGAGACGCCATCCTCTCTGCAACGCTAACTCCTGAAATTAAAAATGAGAGAAAGTAATGACGAAAGTTCGGAGTTAGCATCTTATAACACTTCCCTTTCACCTAATGTGTTGTTTGTTGCAAAATATGTGTACGAGTATGTCTAGTAGTGATGAAATGCCTCGTGTTTGTGCTGCAAACCAATTTCCCCACAGGGAGAAAGAAACAATGAAACAAAGAAATCAATAGTAAAGGACATGTTGCTATTGATGCATGCCACTTTCAAATACAGCTGATTAAACGGACACAATATTTAATCTCTGGAAGTAAAAACATTCATCTCATTTTACCCTTTAAACTGAAAATCTCCAAATAAATATACACAAACATTGTCTCGTATACAAGGCGTATCCCTGATCAGGCGCACACAGCAAAACAAAAAACAGCACAGCCGTGATTTACACACCTGCAGTATCCCCACTGAGTTGGGGTGGTTGTTTGTTTCTGCTACAACACCGTTACTCTCAGACTTCACAGGAACATTCCTGTTGGGAATTACATCAAAGCAGTTACCGCGGCGGCAGCAGATCAACGCTCACTGCAGGCTGTCATCTCACAGCTTCACGTATGAATGTTTTGTTCAAATTTAGGATAATTATTAAGGTATTTTCATTAAGTCACTTTTACAACTTAGGGCCGCAGATAATGAATATATTTATTATCAACTAGTCTTCCGATCATTTCCTTGTTTAATTATCTCAGAAGGTTGTGAAAATCGGCATTATAATTGAGCAAAACCCGGACTGATATATTCCAATTGTTAAGTCTAACTCAAAGAATATATTTAAAAAATGACTTGAAACTTTTAAAAACGATTATATTAGTTGTTGCCAATACATTTTATTTCAATAACAATTTCATCTCTACTCACACTGTCCCAGCATCTATCTTCAGAATATTGAGGGCAGCCTCTGCAGCCTGGTGTTTAGCAGCCTTTTTACTGGGACCTTGACCTGAAACAGAATACAATCACACACAAACGCGCATAACAAAAAATAAATATGGTGTCTTGTATTCCATAAAATAAAAGGTTAACCCTGGAGGCTACTGGAAAGGACAAATCTGTCCCTTTTCAAGAGCATACTGTTGTTTGACGATGTGAAATAAAGACTGGATTATTTCTCATCACCTCAACACTGACAGCTTTGCAAATGCTTCTCATCCTCTTCTCTGGACCTGCACTGTCCTGTCCCTGAAGTGAGACACCTTAGTTAAAAAAACAAGGCATATAGAGGATTTATTTAAGAGTATACTGCAGCAACAGACACAACTGACAACAGCGCAGAAGTGACGACTAAAACGTTGCGTATCAGCGTATGATTTTAACTCAAATAAAAAGGCTTCATTCGAGATCCGAGTTGTGTTCTTAGATTCAGATTTATTTTATGTTTCTTTTATTTAGTATATACACATATATTTCATTGGTCTTTTCTTTAATTATTATTTTTATATAATTGTATTTATTTATTCATTTCCTTTATTTGAAGATTTTTCCTTCCCCTTTTTGGTTTACTTATTGTTGATACTGTTCCAACCTAAAAATACAATTCTGTATCTTTTGTCTTCCGTTTCATATCTGTGAATGCACATGAATGTGTTTCTGTGGTTCTTTCGTGTGTAAATGAAGAAGAGCATTGACACAACGTGTGGTGTGCTAAATGCATCTTCTTTGGTTCAATTAAATATATTTAAAAAATATTTAGAAAAGGATCCAGTGACAGGCAGCTTTAAGCAGAGCAGGAGGCGGGACTGTAAGTTACCTGTGCAGCCAACATCTCCGATTTTCACGCTGAAGACGAAGCTGGGTTGGTGAGCCTCTCCTTCAGCCTTCTCCATCACATACACTGGGAGGTTGCCACTTTTGGTGCCATATTCATGCAGGATTTGAATAGGCGTCTTCCTGGGGTTGGTCGCCTGCGATTCCTGTGTATTCACGCTGTATTGAACAATGCAAAGTTAACCAAGGCCATATTAGATGGCCGTCGTGCACACAGGGTTGGTACTGCTTTTTAAGATTTAAATTCAAGCATTTTAAACCAAAAATGTCAAAACTCTCTCAAAGCTTATCACCACATCTAAATTGTTACTATATTTGCAGAATAACATTTCCAGAATTCCTTTATACACATACAAATATTCATTTACATCAGTGATTGTGATGAAACACCAGATTATGTTGGACAATCAAGCATTTTTCAAAGACTATATTAAAATGTAAGTATATTTCTAACCTTGAAAACATAAAAAAGGTAAAAAGATTAAGCATTTTCACAACTTTCAAGGCTTTAAATACTTTATATACTGCAGACTTAAATGAATTTAAGTTTACATACATGACTGTAGCAGCCACCACTGTGTCTGCTCTTTGGTCTGTTAAGCATAGTCAGCATTAATCTGATTTGATCAGATGTTGTAATCACCAAATGTGTAACCACCATTCAACTTCATTAAACTGCATATGAAATGCGAGTCTTGCACTTGACCAACCACAGAAATGCTCCTGCACTTACAACATTTTCACTAAACACTCACTATAAATCTGATGTTTAATTAATTGAGGTCTGTGTGAGGTTGCTGCACAGTGGATAATGGAACTCTAAATAGCAATGTGTTGAATTACTTTTAATTACTGGCAAAGAAAGTATTGCTGAAAATAAAGCTCTCTTTTTCTCTCACTGGAAAGCTGCTCACTTGCTCGCTAAAATAAATAATGCTAAAATAATTAATAATTTTGAGGAGGGAATTAACAAACATACAAAAAAAGGGGACATAGTCAATTAAATTCAGACTTCAAAACAAGTAAATATTAGAAAAAGAGGGAGAGGAAAGTAATGAACCACTCATGCTATGATGCTGAATATGAAGGACTGTTAGAGGACAATAAAGACCATAAATATATATTAAATAAACCCACTTTCAAATTTGTGAAAGCTTTATTGTATTTGTGAAAAAGCAAAATATTGAGATTTACACCGCTAACTGTAAGCTAGCTAGCTGACGCTGTAACTATATGCCATTTAATATTCTGCTTAAACAGTCTTTATGTGACTTAAACTACACATGGTAGTGACTTGGGTCTCTATTTATTTCTGGTTTATTAAATAATAAATGGACAAGGAGTTTTGTCTTTCAAACGTACGTTAGCTAGCTATGCTAATCAGGGTAACGTTAGCTCACAGACGTTGACGCAGTTAGCTCCTGTCATTCAATTAAAAGTACATTTTCTCTGACGCTAAGAGAGTCTCTGAAGGATAGATTTCTATGATTAAATGTAAAAAAATATGAATTAAATAAGGCTTCTTTTTGTTCGCCTAAGAGATTAGTATTAAGATCCAATTCAACTAAATATATTAACCGTTAATCATCAGTTAACATTAGCTAGCTAACACAAAATAAACGGAAGACCTGTAAAAACGAAGCTAACTATAACAAGTTTTGCTAAGAAAGCTTTAATAAGTATACGATTTTAATTGTTTCAGTTCTCTGAAATTCGCGTTGAGCTTCATTGGAAACGATATGTTAATATTTAACTTTAACTGAGAAACTTAACAGCGTTTATCATAACTAGCTAACGTTATATATCATTATTAATTCAACACATGGCGTTAGCAGAACAGGTGAACGTAAATACTGTCGACATGGTGTATTATATTTATAGCAAACATTAAACACGTTGAAATTAGTAGTTAATAAATCAACAAACCTCGTGTCTGCGGTGGTTTTCACTGCTGGTGATTGATATCCTTCTTGAGACATGTTAACAATTTTCTGTCGTTTTGTTTGCTGGCTGATTAAAGACTCTATTATAAACGGGTAAATGAAAAAATGTCAGAGACCACTTGAAGATATTATTCTGGGCCTCTAGTTTAGTTATTATGAAGAATATGAAATGGCCTGATGCTAACAGTTCATTGTAACCTGGCCGGGGGAAAATACCGAATTTAACATCATGTCAACATCCGGGTCACCAGGGGGTCAACTGTTACCAGTGTGGATATATACCGTTTAGCGCCTCCTGCTGGCGATGGTGCTGAAGTGTCTCCCTCACAGTTACCACCATAGACTGTACTGTATATACTGTACATGTATATATATATACTGAATATATATATATTCATCTTCATAAACAGTTCAGCTGTAATTTACTAAAATAAAGTAAATTTACTCCAAAATAATTGGCTACTTATTAGTGTGAAAGCTGACTCTCTTTCTCTCCAGTTCCACTACATCTGCATACTTTAAGCTACAGAAACCATTCAAATGTCAAAACATTATGTTTAACATTTATTCTTCTATTTAACTGTTTTCTGTATGCTTTTTAAAGGACAATGCATTTTTAATTTACATCTTTGACAGGATTACAGTTTAGCTTCCAGTTTTTATTGCAAAGTATTTCATAACAAAAACGCATTCAAAAATAGTAGGGCTGCAGGTAACAATTATTTCAATTCCATTTAAAATTATTGTTTTGAATAAAGAATTTTAATTTTCTGTGTATTTTGTGCCAATCACAAGTTCTCAGAGTTCCAGAAAACAGCAAATATTTGGTATTTTTGTTTGATTGCTGGACATTTTTTAACTAATTCACATTGCGTATAAAATGTATTGCTTCAAAGATTTCATGGATTTCTGATGATTGATAATTGTAATAGAGTCAATTGAAGTATGTATATAGTCATATTAGATGAAAATTGCAATAATAAAACAATCACATTTTGGAGAATATACTTGCCTATGGTAGTTGTACCAGGAGTATCCGACTTATAATGTCTGTTCAATAATCATGTCTCAAATTACATTTAAAGTAAAATAGAAAGAATAAAGAGCTGGATGTTGCATTTATTCCTGGATCCATG
The DNA here is from genome assembly GCF_900634415.1 of Cottoperca gobio. Lineage (NCBI taxonomy): Eukaryota > Metazoa > Chordata > Actinopteri > Perciformes > Bovichtidae > Cottoperca > Cottoperca gobio. The sequence goes on along the minus strand of NC_041375.1, from coordinate 17,285,295 downwards.
TGCATGATTGGCTCAAATAATTCATTACAGTTCAACATTTTATATGATATAAAAATACAATGCTGTAAATAGAGGAAGATAGTTAACCTTTAGTGTATTCTGTGTGGATCATACCAGGTAGAAAAAGTAAAACATTGTGTTAAATTGGTCTCCTTCATTAACTGTAAATTCATCTCATGGTCTTCATTAGCAAACGGAGCTCTCTCTCAGGTGTTGTTGTGGAAATACTTTTAAAACACAGTTGGATAATTCTTTCTAACAATGTATCCAGCAGATTTAAAATTGTGAACAGTACATTTAAGAAAAAGCACTTTAGTCTAAGGGCTCATCTGAGGAGTCGATCAAACAGGCGGCAGATTTTTGTCGTCGGTGCTACAGGCTGGGAGGAGGGGCTTTGGGGATCGGAAAGACAATCTTCTTCGTGAGTGTGAAGGCTGGTTGAGGCATCTGCTTCATTACACCGGTGGGATCTGTCTTCTGGCTAACATCTGCATTTACTTTGGTCAGGATAGACACAAGGTCACAACCTCTGGGGGGGGGGGGGGGAACAAAAGATGCTGTGAAATAGTGAACGAAAGCCTTAACATTTATAATTTGTTATTCTTCGATTTCAAACTATCACATATCACAAAAGTAACTCAAATTAGAGGTGGAAGAAGTATTCAAATCATTGACTTAAAGTAAAAGCAATAACACACAAAGTATCGAAACATAAGCACCAAAATGTACTTAAAGCATCAAAAGTAAATGTATGGATTTTGCTGAATGGCCTCTGTCAGTGTATATTATTATAATTGATGTGTTAATACTCTGAAGAAAAAATCCCATCACCCAACAACATCTGATATTTTGCTTCACTTACCGTGGCACCATCTGGACAAGGTTTTGGCATAATATCTGAATATACCATGTGCCATATTTCCTATCTCTGTAAGAGACGAAAGAAGGAACGGTGGACATTCCCAGCAGGAAATCTGCATCAGATGGGATGGATTCATCAGATTTACTTGCATTGCTGCAATCAGAACTGCGTTCAGGACCATCGGCCTCGATGTGGACAGCACTCTGCGCACTGGTGCCCTGGCAGGCCTGGATGAAAAACAGCTTGGGTTTTTTTGCCAAAGAGGCGCACTTTGATCCATTGACAGGTTCCATCAGCTCCTTAATCTTGACGGTGTCGCCGTCCACACCGTGTACACTTCCCTCCTTGCCGTGGCTGAGGACGCAGCATACCAGACAATCCATCTGACTGTGGTTTCTGCTGCCGAGTTCCCGGAGCCTGGACAGCATCTGTTCACTGTCACAGTCTTTCTCTATCTCTACCTCAAAGCCAAGCCACTTAAACACTTTCTGCAGACAGTCTGGAAGACACACAGAAAGATGTAAAAACAAATATGCTTGAGTAAAGACAGAGTACAACTTTGCACCGGTTTTCATTTGTGATTTCCAAAATTAATCAAACATAAACTTACCCTCATCAAGATTGGTGCCTTCCCGAGTCGGGAGACTTTGTTTGGATTGGTTAAATTTGTAGTTGTTCACTATCAAGCAGAAACCTCTCTTTGCTGCTGTCATGGGATATGTTTCCAAAACCTACAGAGAGATTAATCAGAAAGAGAGGATTCACTTGTAATAAAATAATGTACTTTATTTTTTTTTTATCTCTGCCAGGCATAAACCTGGGGGAAGATTATGTGTTCAGTTTTGTGTGTGTGCATTATCTGTCTGTCTGTCCACGGCTGATCTCGCATACTAGTGACCGCAGCAGTGCGTAGCGGAAAAGGTGGAAAAGTGGCAGTAGGTGTACAGTTTAGGTTACAGTTTGTCCATGTATAGACACTACAAACACACTCCTCAATACCCAAGAAGTTCCCATGTCTTGCTTTCCAACCGCTGGGCATTTACACACATATTGTTGAAAAACTAGACTTGACGATGGTGGGGGAATTGTGGTTTGTATTCATTCAATTAAAACATTACAGCAATGGTTGTTGCAGACACAGCTAGTGGAAATCCTGCACTTTTCTAGTTTTACCGTGAGTTACATGTTCAAACAATAGCTTTAGTGAGCGCACACGGTGCCACATTATTTCTTACTTGACCACAAGTATTTGTAGAAGATATATTAAATCACACACCTCAATGTTGGTGTTTGTAGTCTGAGAAAATGGCTTTTCAGAGGAGGCCTTGTTTTCTGGAGACAGCAACATTTCAATCGCATCATCATCTATGGGACAGACGATTGCGGTGTGGAAGGGCAATCATTTTAGACAAAGATGAAGAGACAAACATTATATTTGAATAATTCAAAGGTCTGACACGTTGTTTCATCACAGCTTGAGACAGAAACTACGAACAATGACCTTTTAAGGAGTAATTGCTGACTGTTTCAGAGCTTAAACCACTCAGTCCATGCGACGGGGCCTCACGTCCTTCTCCATCATGAACATTTGGAAAATCTAGGAAAGTGATACAAGAGGATTCAGAATAAATCCACCGACTGCACTGCACTTTAAAAAGATTCAATTGTGAGACAACCAACCGAACACAAGACTCACCCATAGAGGTGTTTGAAGAATTTGTGGCTGACTGTGTGGGCCACGAAAGAAAAGACCGTTAAAGACACATAGAAATGTCACAATGCATTTTGTCATATAACTTTTAATGACAGATTCTCACCTCATCCGATGATCTTAAGTCTTCTGAGAAGTAGGTCAATAGGGTTATAATACTCAAGGAAATGGTTAGAAATACAACAACTGTTTGTTTAGTGTGAATGCAATGTAGCGTTGTTTTTGCATTATAAGGACATGTTTGAGAGTAGGATGACGATATCTAAAGCAAGTATAGAAGTGTCTTGCTGCCAGTTTTTTGTTTGTTTTATAACTTAGCGTGTCATTATGAGGAAAAAACACTTTATAATGAAAAGTAAATTCAGGTGGTGGACTTTCACAATTAAGATATTGATTATTCTAAAAATAAATGTACAACCAAACTTCTTTTTACCTGGCATTTCACATGAGGCATTGCTCTCATTCAAAGATTGAGAAACCTGATAAAGAACACAGAAAAAACATACATTGCAGCAAATGGCAACTGCAGAAAGAATAAAGTGACAGTAACATGGCGTGTGACACTGCCGAGATGTGGCACTAACATCATGGTAAAGATCTGTCACTGAAACTCAGAGGGACTACAAAACAATATCACAGAACGTACCTGGTTTGGTCCAAAAGGGTTCGACATAGACCTTTGTCGACCTGTTTCTTCAGCTACAGGGCTGGTGTGGGTTACTGTAGTTAAAAAATACACAAGTAAACCAATAGTAACGTAATGTACTGACAGATTAATGTTCAAATTAGATGGAAGTGAAATATTTATTATATGCAGCAAGAGAGATTAACTGTTACAGCATCATCATGCTCATCTCTTTCACCCTCTGCCTCAATGTGTGTGTGTGTGTGTGTGTGTGTGTGTGTGTGTGTGTGTGTGTGTGTGTGTGTGTGTGTGTGTGTGTGTGTGTGAGTGTGTGTGTTTTTATCAGATTCTTGTTAATGTGTGTGAGCTAATGGTCCCATACGACTGGAAATCAGGGTTGGAGAATAAATTATATAAATATGGTAAGAGCTGGCATGTAGTGGATATGGTTAGGTCCAAGGGAAGTAATGTAAGTCAATGTAATGTCCCTTGAAGTGACTTCATGGAGGCCCTGCTGTGTTCTGTGCTGCTGTCCTCACCTCACCACTCTGAATTCTAAAGTAAACTCTCGGAAAGTAAACCTGCAGCGTCCAGCATCTGCATTTGTGCATTCTTACAGTTGTCGTTAGCATTTGCAATAAGAACTTTTCTGTAGCTTACCCTGTAGTGCTTTAAAGTGGTTGATCATGTCCTTCAAGATGGGAGAGACTGAGTGAATGACGGTCTCCAGTAAATTTAGATTAGTGTCACTGATGAGGTCCATGTGCTCCATCTCCAGGAAGACCTCCAGTGCAGACTGAAAAATAAAGCAGATTTTCACTTTATTTTACCATAAGCTAATTATGATGCATACTGTATAGCAGAAGTAGAATTCAAAATGAGGTGGCTCAAATGGCCTAAACGCCGTCTAAGTCATGGGTTTCCAACATTGAAACTCTGAAGATACACTCACAACATTGTCCTCCAGTTTTCTACGTGGAAGATCGTTTTTTAACAAGAACTTCACACTTTCCAAGTCGTCATCAGTGATCCCCTCAGACAGGTTGTACATCAGCTTCCTGGAATTACAGAAAAGCATTAAAAGATAAAAAATTCAAGTCCGTGAATGTGTGGAGAATATTAGTAAATGTCTAAATATAATGTGTGTTTATTACATAAACGGTGAGGTTACACAAAGACTATAGTAAGAGAAATGACATTACAGCACAGATTTTAAGCAGAAAACTGTGTAAAGAAACTCTGTGCTCAAGGTTCCCACTGTGAAGTTGAAATTGAAAATAATACAAATTTCGACCCTACTTTTGGCTGTGAAATAGGACCAAAATTCATGCTTTCATCTTGAAGTGTGTGTGTGTGTGTGTGTGTGTGTGTGTGTGTGTGTGTGTGTGTGTGTGTGTGTGTGTGTGTGTGTGTGTGTGTGTGTGATTTCTGCTTTGAATCTGTACTGTCCTAATGTTTTAATCTCAGAGTCTTTTGTTTTGTTTTGTTACACACTCACAAAATTGAATTCCTCCAGCAAAATGAGTTTTACAAACACAGACTTTGAAATTATTTCTACACATTGTTTCACAAGCTCAAATTTGACTGACCCTTATTTTATATAGAGTCCATACATACTTACAGATAAGTGCATCACTATTGACATATATATTTTAGTTTTTATGCTTTTCTGTGAATTCATGCTTAATGATTTAAAACATAGGAAGTGCACCTGTAAGGGGAGATAAGGCTGTTGGTTGTAGATGCTTGGTAGTCGATCCCGAGGTGACGGACCAGGCGGGGGCGTTGGATGATGAGGAGAAGCTCATACACCAGGTGTGGTCGCTCAGCAGAGAGGTGGTCTTGATCCGCCAGACGAGAGAAGAGGCCGCTGGCTGACTCCACTGAGGTCGGGTTTCGGCTCAGGAGGTCAGTGCAAAGAAAGGCTAAAGCTTTTACCTCCTCCTTACCCAGGGCCTTCCCTACTTCTAAAAGGAGCCTCTGGAAATCCATTTTGTGTGCTAAAAAAAGAGACATTTCATATATATTATTATAGAGGAAAAGATTAAAAGCAACAGTTAGAGAAGAATGAAAGGAAGGGGCGGGGGGAGTGTTTTATCTGGAGCAAGAGCACAACCACAACAGCAAGGCATACCACCACATATTCATATTAAGATTCACAGCCACACAGTCACTATCCAACATCCAAACACTTTGATTACATTAGATGTCCAGCTCAATTTAACCGTTAAAACAGATAGTACTTTAAAAACGCGTTGCGCTGAGTTAGCCTACCTGTTTGCTAAAGTGTTTTCAGCAGGTCTGACCGAACAGGATATTTGTTGTCCACTTCAACATACTCCAAGTACTGCAGGCGATCGTAGACTACCGCAGATTCTTGCAAAACAACTTTGTAAGAAGCAGGAAATGTAAATCGAAAGTGAAAGAGATGGCGCACCGCCTGAGTCAGGACGCTCCTATTGGCTCAGAGACATCTTCCTGTGCGACGCACATGCCCTTATTTGGAAATCACTCTAGAAGGTGGAGTTGCTTCCCGACCGGGGTTTGATCCCAGAAATGGACGAAACCATGAGGTTAGAAAAGCAGATTAATAATTCAAATTGGTCTTTTTTGATCATTTAGTCATTTACCACCAAATATAAGGGAGAGTGGGAATGGTTTGTAACAGAAAAGTTGTGTTGTGTCTCACATTTTAACAAAGTAGCCTTATTTGTCCACTATAAATAGCAATGTTTCCAACTTCTCCAACTAAATCTAAGGAGTAATTAATTGATGCCAAATACAAGGATTTCCATTGTTACAATGTGTTGTTTAAATACACAGTCACACAGTTAGCTGGACATATTAATATTGGTATATCTGTACTGATGTGTATTATTTATATGATGAATGTATCTTTATGTTTGTATTTGTGTATCAAATCCAAAGGAGCCTACAGTATTTGGATAATGACCTGTCAGGTGCTCTGTCAGTGACCTGGCCTAGTATTAAAGGTGTGTCTCTGTATTATATTCCTTGTTTACTTGGTGAAAGTGGTGCTGTTACAACCGGTCCACTATGTCACAGTTTATTTAATAGGTTTTTTATAGGACATTTGCTGACTCATAGTTTTTTTTGGATAGTTCAGGTTTCACAATTTATAGCCATGATACATTCATTTATTATAATTAAAATGAACAGACAAACAAACACCCAATCCTACATCATCAAATATATACATTACTTTTGATTAGGACATATCACATATGCAAAAACTATTCAACTGCAGGTAGCCATAGCAACAATACAGTTCATTATGCCGTTTTAAGTCTCTGGGGTGAAAGGGATAAACAACCACTAAACTTTTTTAAATGGATAACAATTTCCTTTTCTGTGGGCTTTGATAAAAAGTGATAATACACTTACAAGATGTCTTAAAGCTAGGGTAGGCAGTACATTTCTGGCGTCAGAAGGCTAAACTATTAGCAACATTGTCTTTACATCTCTGGAACGCTTCGTCGATATTGTGGCAAGCCTCGAATCACAGTTTGTCATCTCAAAGGGCTTTACAGGCCCACAAGTTTGCCAAGAAAACAGGACAGTAATTGTCATAGAATTGCTGCTGACGGCATCAGGATCACAATCAGAAATAAACTGCCTCCCCCAATGTACCTGTAAGGATATTATAGTGAAGTTTTCTACTGGGGGAGAAAATATTGATAAACCTGAAAGTAATATGAATTATTTGTGGTAGTGTGTGTTTGATTTGGATTTGGTCTTCAGGGTCTTGATATGTCCTCTGGGTCTCAATCTGACACTGAGCCACGCCCGGGAGTTCACTCCTGAGCTTTTGAATCTGAAGGACTCTATAAAGGAGACACACACACACACACACACACACACACACACACACACACACACACACACACACACACACACACACACACACACACACACACACACACACACACACACAAGCGAAAAAGACCAGGGGTTAAGTAAAAGTGATGCATCCAAATCTTTTGAGGCAAAAGTAAAAGTCATTATGCAGAGTGGCCCATTTCAGAATAATGTATATTACGTTATTGGATATTAATTATCAATGCATTAATATGTACATTATATTTAAATGTAACTTTCATATTATCATGATTTATTTGTTAATTATATTTTCTATTGTTCATTTGACATTGTGAAGTAACTAGTAACTATGCAGTGGAATAATATAGTAATATAATATAGCCTACTGTGTAATATACTGTAAATATAATTGTAATGTTGCAGCTGGTAAAGTTGGGGTTTATTGTAACAACTTTATATACTGCCAGTTAGCTTAATCTATAATCATACATCCTAATTTATTAGTTGATTAATATTTAGTATTAATAATCTGAATCTGCAAAGTAGAATGTAATTTAAGATGTAACATACATAAAGTGGGGTAGAAATATAAAGTAGCTTAAAATGGAAATACTCAAATAAAGCACAAGTACCTCAAAATTGTACATACATACAGTATCCTAATTAAGTTAATGTATTTAGTTACAGTCAGAAATACATTTCCTTTGGTTATAGTCATTTATATACGTTATACTCAGTATAGTCATTTTGAATGATATGATGATATTAAGAAGAAGAAGAAGAAGAAGAAGAAGAAGAAGAAGAAGAAGAAGAAGAAGAAGAAGAAGAAGAAGAAGAAGAAGAAGAAGAAGAAGAAGAAGAAGAAGAAGATTACAATACATGGACACTTACTGCCAGTGATGAGGGAGTGTAAAGCGGGGATGTGTCTCCGCCCCAGGCCGTGACTCCTGGACAGCACGCAGTCCAGATAAAGGTCCCAGAAGACCCGGGCCAAGTCCCAGAACAGCGCCGTGTGTTGGCTGTTGTCCGACGACCTGAGGACCACCATCATGTCCCAGAAGCCGTGCACCGTGTCAGCGATCCTCGGGGAGCGCATCTCCAGCAGCAGAGCCGAGGAGGAGTCCCAGCACTGCAGGTTCGACCGGTGCGCCGTCAGGGGGTCGACTTGAGCCGGCTTCTGGCCCTGCAGCGGCACGGCACACATGTAGCTCAGCACAAACACTGTGGCCACAGGTATGTTCAGGAGCACTGGGACCATCTGCAGAGGACCAACACAGGTCAGCTGTTTAAACTATTGATTAATAGTAATGTACTCAACATTATTGATTAAGCTGCATTATTCATTTAGCTATTTAAGTAGCTCGGTAACAACTAAAAACACATACATTTCTCTCAAAACAAATGTTTAAAAAAAAAGATATAACCTTTAAGATTATGCTGTAAACTTAATGCATTTCAGAAGGCTACCTGCAAACTGATATATAGTCTGCATTATAGGTCCAGCTATTTTAATTACAGGCTAATAATTCGCCCTACTATTAACTGTGTTAACAATAGTCATCTGTTCTGCAAATCCAAACATGCAAATTAGTCCTTTAATTAACCAGATCATGCACCAACAACTAGTCCTAGACCTGAAAACGGAATATAGGATCAAATATAAATTATAATAATATAAAAGTAGCCTAAATAAAGAGCAGAGATGAAATAAAATGCACTTACCACCAAAGCTGGGCCGACTAACAAGACTATAGTGTTGTTTAGAGTTTGGTAAATATCTGTCGGGTCTTATTTGACGTCAGTGCCTCCCTCCTTTGCGAGCAGTGTTAGCTTCTTGTTGTGTACGATCTGTTTTTAAATATATACAGCCTTATTGTAGTCTATGTTTGAACTTCTTTAAGAGCATTGTAATGCCAATATTGCTTTTAAGAGTCTTGGTCATGTTCAGGGAATCATCTTTACAATGTTGTCTACTGTACATATTACATTTTGGGGTTATTGTAGGATAATTAGTTATGTTTACAATACCAATTTATGTTATTGCAATAAACTGTAAAAAAAAAAATATATATATTTTGAAAAAATATTTTTATTTGTTATTTTGGATTTACATAACTAAGTTGTATTATTACATACAGTAATTATTCCATCATCATTTATAGCACTTTAACAGCAGTTAAGAAGAGTCTGTGTGACCCCAGTGAAGGCTTCTGTAGTTATTTGACTTTCTTTGTTGCATTATTTTCATATGCTATTATATTATTATTATATATACTATTCATTAATTTATTTGCATTCCTGTGCATTGTGGGAAAAGTGCAAATCTAACTGCTGAATGAAAGCATACAAATTATTATTAGAAATGAGAAATGATTCTTGTTTAATGAGCATGTGTTGTAAAAGAAAGGACATGTCTGAGGTTTGTTCTGCACACACCGAACAACCTGGTCATCAGGTGTAGATCCACTGGCTCTAACAACTCATTAATGATGAATACTCTTAAGGTAAATGATCTCCTGTGGGAGCTTCCCTGCTATCATAATATCCAAAAAGGATTTCTAAATATTGCCTTGAGCAGATTAGGATCCTGCCCAACAAGAGAAGCTGTATTTAACCTTTATGTTCAGCTGCTATTGATTCTTTGTGTCAATGAATTGTTTCGTAGTTTGTTCGCTAAAACATCGGAAAATAGTGAGAAATGCACAAAAAGCCCAAGTTGATGTCTTAAAATGGTCTTTTTTAAAGTCTAATCAACGATCTAAAACCCAAAGATATTCAATGAACTATAATGCTTATATTGTATATTGCACAGTGTCTACAGTCTATATTGTGTCCCTTCTGTCTATATTTTGAATATAGTGTAAAGAAATTATATATTTGACGATTAGCACCTGCGTACCACAGCACATTCCTTGTAGGTGAAAACTTACATGGAAATAATAAAGATTCTGATTCTGATGTAAATAATATAGGAATAGCAGCAAGTCAGGACATTTGATAAGTTGGAGCATGCACATCTTTGGTATTTTTGCTTGAAGAAAAACATCTCAAACTAAATGTTTTCCAGCTCTACTTGCCCATATGTAAATGTGGCATGTGGTTGCAGTAATCATTCCTCCTTTCCGTATTGACCGTGAAGAGGTCTCTCCCTACTAAACTGATATGGAAGACAAAATACACAGTCACATTCACACATATTGAAGCTGATTTAAAGCTTCTGCAGCCAAAAGGTTGTTTTTTTATTCCATTGTATTAAGAAAATGAAATTGTTTGTGGATCAAATAAAGATTTATTTTAATTGTTTTGACCACATTCACATTCAGTGATTTAGTAGTAGAAGTTAGTATGCTATATTGTGCTTAATGTATACCAGGACGTTTTCAGTTCAAGATAAAAAGCCAGGCAGAAAACAAAATCAATCTGACCCCAGAAACCTGGGCGGCTCTGCTTTCTGTAAAAACAAGCTCCAGTGTTCCAGAGAGTGTTGCACGAGTTACGTTTCTACGCTTTTACTGAAATGTCACATACATAACTGATCTCAAATGTAATTACTTTCTCAGTGAGAGGCCAACACTAAATGCATTGGGAAGGTTTCTTACCTACTCATTCATTCTTATGAGGATGCAAAGAAGCAATCTTTACAACAGTTTCCGCTGCAAAGCCTAAATTATAACTTTTACATTTTTATATTCATATTAAAACACAAAATGTGATGTTAGGGTGCTTCTAGACCGGAGGAAAGGCTGAAAGGTACACATTGTTAACATTGAATGAGAAATGATCGTTTAGAGAGCATGTGCTATAAAGCTATAACATTTGTAAGACGGGAGATTTTCTCCACACACAAATCATCCTGGTTATACAGATCAGAGATCAGCACATGTACCACAGGGGGGTACTTGGAGTACACATTGGGAGCCGTAACATCTACCTCAAAGTGTTTGAATACACAAGCTTGTACCTTCAAGTTTTAATTTTGAAAAACTGATATTTTCAAAGGGAGTTCTTAATCTTTTGTTCTGATGATTACCGGGAGATGTTGATGCAAGATATGGACCAGGGGCGTCCAAAATAGCTTGTCCTACTTTGCGACACTATAAGGATTTAGCAAAATTAGAATGAATATCTGATGATAGTTGTGAGGTTGTTTGATTATGCCAATCCACTGTTGAATTAAGTTTGTGAGTATTAAAAAAGTTTTGTTTTCCTCATGTATAAATATAAATAAATATTCACAAGTTGAAGACAGGGAGCAGTATTGGTGTGCACCAAAAATAATGAGTGTAAATTAACAGCAAAAAAGCCTTCTAATGTACAGAGAGCCCTTTTGGATTGAACCCTTCACCTCATCTGCAGGGAGGTCTTCACTGCAGGTTATTGCATGTATTGTTGTAGTCGCCGTGATCCAGAGCAGCAGGAGAAGAGAGCAGCTTTGAGATGTCTGACCGAGAGTTAAACTTCTTTAGTGAAACACAAAAAAACTAATAACAGCAACAACTGCCTGGACTAATTTCTTTAGTTTTACAAATCAGTCATACATCATTTCACTGGTGGTGTACGACTTCTTCTGGATAAATTATGTTTTGATTTTAAGCTTAAAAAACATTTAACTGGTTAAAATTGTTTATTTATTTACCGTTTTACTAATATTGTATTGTCAGTGTTTTGATCAAATTATTGTGATTATGTGTTAGTTTTATTTTTATGTGAACTAATAGTTGTACATGTATGCATGAATCATCATATAATGTTTATGATTCTTATCATAAGGAGAAACCTTGTCCTACATGAGTCAGTGATAAACGGTGGTTATGTTAAATGCCAAACATAAATGATAGAAACCTGTGAGCTCTTCCTGCCTGTATAACATAAAGAATATCTCGCTCTACAGCAGAAGCAGAATGATGTGTACTTAGACTTCTGTTTTTTCTTTTATCTTGAATTGTATTTATTAAATGGTTGTATTTAGTTATGATTGATGTGCATATGAAGATTTCTGCTTTTTAAATATTTCCGTGTAAAACACAAACATTTGTTTTCCAATTTTTCTATGTATGTTAGCGATAATCAAAATGACATGTTGCCATAATTTTCTTTCTTCACATCTCATTTAATATGTTAAATGAAGGTCCATTAACGTAGGTCAACACATTTCATGAGTAGGAACCGGATGACATCCCTCATAGAAAAGATACAGAGTGATCCTTATTAACATATTCGGAATATATATTACATTTAGAAGGTTGCACAGTGGAATATTAACACAATTTAGCACTAGGTGAAGGTTTATTAATACATACTATTCTATAAGAATATTGTGCTAATATGTTATAAGCAGTTGTTTGCCTCAGCCGACCAGTCAAGGTGAAGTTTACATCCATGTCAGTCCAAAATGTCAACACCAGAGATATTGGCCTTTGCCCACAGACTTATCGTCGTCATGGGTTCTGAGATAAAACCCTAAAAGGATAAAAGGCCACTCTAAGTGAAGATACTGACTCAGACCATGAACAACGTGAAGCGCAGTTATTAAAGCAGCAGTCAAATAAGCCTTTATATTTAAGTGTTTTCTGCAGTAATTGATGAAGTTAAGATTGTTTTAGCAAAGAATATTAAAGGTAATCATAGTCCGCTCCACTAAGTGTCTTAATTGTCTTAATAAGGAGATGAAATCAGTTCAGTTAGTGTTCCTATTTGAAGCTATTGTACTTACAAGATTCTTGCTGTTCGGAGTTGTATCTCCATGATTGTTTGCACTTTTTGTACGTCGCTTTGGACAAAAGCGTCAGCTAAATAAATGAACTGTAATGATTTATCAGGGAAAAACACAGAAACGCTCAGATAAAATTTGTCAGTAGTTTATTCATCGGTCCAACTGTACATGATGCAGTGAGAGGGGGACACCAGATGATGAGTAACATGGAGGATTACAACGATGCCAGTGCTATGGCAGCACCTGGAACACACCAACTATCAGCTGGAATGGAAATAATAGGCCTGCACAAGGAAACTGTTCAGGCCTCTTTATGTACAGGCACCATACAGTGTGTTTGTGTACGTGTGTGTGTGTGTGTGTGTGCATGTGTGAGATTAAAAATATCAGACCGGATGAAAAACACACAAAAATGATTTTCAGTTCCACAAATGTAAAAGGGTGCTCTCTTGCTTTTCATTGGAAATATTAATTCATTCTTTGTTTTTCTATTCGTCCATTCATAGTTTGAGTACGTGGAAGCGAAGTGAAACGAGACGAGGGAGTGGCCAAATACAAAAGATTAGCTGATTAGCAGAAGGTTTTTTGTAATTCCATGTCTACATTGATATCATTATTACCCATACATTTGTGCAATATCTCTCTTTGCATAGTAAATAAAAGTTAAATGTTTTTGTCGTTGACATGCACCTATCTTTTGTAGCATATTTTTCTTGCGGATTTTGGGGACTCCCATATAGAATTATAAGCCCACTATAGTGATTGCATGCAGCGTTACCAGTAGAGCTGAACTTGATTCTACTAAAGAGTTTATGAGAGGTTAAGCCAGTATAGTGGGTGTTGATGAGGACTGTTACGTGAGACCTGGCTGGACAGGTGAGCGCCTGCATGGACAGACTTCATGGCCTCAGCAGTAGGAGAGGCACCACTGGCTGCAGACAGAGAGGAAAGTGCTCTGTGTGCAACAACATCCATATGTTCAGGTGATTGATTCTTTGGCTTTTGAGTCACTGTTGAAGATACTTCGGCGGGGGGTAGAGGTAGGGGTAGGGGTAGGGGGGGATCATGTGACGTTTATCCGTCTGAATCCCTCTAGAACTGACATGCTTCTCCTCGACCACCACGGCTGCTCTGTTCGCTGAGTCTAACCTTTGAACTTCGCCCGGACAATCGCAGGAGGCTGTGCAGCGTGAGATAAGAATTTTGGCCCTAATCTCAAACATTTTCAATAACATTGCCAAAAACACCCGCTATACAACATGCTAAGATAAAAAACAAAAGCAATTGATGTCCTTGTAAAATATGCTGTTAATTCCAAACCTGAACTCCTTATTTATGTACAATTTTGCGTGTGTGCATCCACTATGTGGTCCGCACTGTCCTTACGGGTCCTCACATGCAGCCTCCCTAACCATTTACAGCACCTAAAACGTGAGCTATAGGAGCTTTAACTGGCTTTCCACTGGGTTTGTTTTTAATCTCCTGCTTTAGATAATTCTGTTTTTTTTTTCTCTTTGTATGTTTTTTTTTGCGGTATATTCGTAGCTTTCGTAGCCATGCAGAGTCCTGCAGAGAGGGCTCTTCATGCCAGGGGGCCAGCAAGCAGCACGCTTTTGAGCGGATAATCATGCCAGGTGAGAGAGTGGTGTGGATTCCGCCTGAACGCCTGTGCACTGGCACTAAAGGATGGAAGAGGAGCTCTGTCACTTTAGAGATCAGGGTGGGAGTGTTGGTTTGTTACATGGGTGAGGTGGAGTTGAAAAGGCTGCATTTCTAACATCACTACGATGGAATTTGTTAAAATGTCCACTATGTCTTTTTCAAGTAAATCTAATGCCAAAGATCAGCAGCAATAAGTGCAGTCCAGCTGTCAGGTAGCCAACTAAGGAAGCCTTGGAAGAGTCCGTCTGTTATTGCCATCTCTCCTTGGGTTAAATGGCTGAGGCGTTGGGGTCGTATCGCCGTTTCTTCACATTTCTTACATGGAGACAAGAAACAGGAGTCAGTGTGTGCAGTAATCACATTTGTAACACAGCTAGTGCAACCTGGACAAGCAACCACACTCATCTCTTCAGTTTAGTAGACACATAAGTAAAATGCCACAAACATCTGGGCTGGTCCATGTTGAGCCAGGTTGGCCTTGACTGCAAAGAGGCAGTCAGTGGTATTTATATTCACAAACCTTAACATCCTAATTTACTATGATTGACAGTATGGTAAACATACCGAAGACCATTTTCATTACGATTTGTGACACAGCATCAGATAGAAGTTCACCCAGTTTATTGAGAAAAAGCACAATAAAGTCTACTTTAAAATTAGCTAATTAATTAATTTTGAAGGTCTATGAATATAAATGTCCTCTGTTGCCCTCTTGTAGACAACTGCCGACCGGCTTGTGCGTGCAACATCATTTTACAAGGTGAAGAAGTGTAGGAGACATGTCTCATTACCAGCTTTGATGGGAAAGATTAGTTCCACTCAAAACATAACCATTTGGGAGGAAAGAGCTAACATAAAATATACTCTATATAGAGGAGGAAAAGAGGACACAACCACATAACAACAACCACAGCAGCAGCAGCAGCAGCAACAATAACTACTACCACAACAGTGGGACGACAACGAAGACGACAATAGGAGTGATGCATAACCTCCCCGTACTGTGGCTTGTAGTGGGGCTTCTATCACTCTCATGCACCTGTTCCAATAGTAGGCCAGTTGAAGGTGGCACTATTGCTGTGCGTGGTTCATGCAGTGCAATGCGCCGTGTCTGTACCAGGTCTGTGAAGCAGGCAGCAATGGCAGCTGGTGTGGGGCGGGGTCCGAGAGTCCTGCTCTGCTCTAGGGTGGAGCCTGGCCATCTTAGGTGGGTGTGGCCAGCCATGGCACAAAGGCTGCGGCCAACAAAAAGGGTCCTGGCTTCTGTCTCTGTGTCGCTCTCACACTTCCATTTTAAGTCTCAACCTCAAACAATAACGGACTGAGAAAAAGATCATGGAGGTGATGAGCACGACAACCCTGGACCACATCATAACTCTGGGTTTGGCTCAGCCTTTGTGCAATGAACTGACCTCCTCCAAATAAACAAGTCAACATGCAAAAATGTTTCTTATTCTCTTTTCTTTCTTTCTTTTTGGTGATAAACATGATGCTTTGCTACCTGGCATGCTTCGATGGCTGCAGGATTGTATTTCTCAGTTATATCTTAAGCCTATTTAGATTAAAATGTGTAACACCCCTGTTGCTCAAGACAGCAGGTAATCAGTGGCAGATTGGAATTTATTAACCTATTGTACAATAAAGTACATTTCCTGGCTACACAGAGATATGTTAGAGGCCTATCTTTGGATTTCAGAGGGGAATGTTAACTTATCAATACACAAGCTTTTAAAAAAAAACTATTTAGCTAATAGTATTCTTTCCCCTCTGTTATCAGGACTGAACATGCATGACAAGCTTTGAGCTCTGCCCGTCCAATCAGTTTGAGGTTCTGCTACAGATCAACAGACGACCCCCACATAGAGCCCAGTGTATCTACAAAGCACCCTTTACACATCCTGAAGCAGTTCAAATGTGTGTTAAGCGTGTGTTTGTGTATTGTCCACTCTGGAGTCCATATTCTGTAGCAGGAGCTCAAACCCTGGTGTCTAGAAGCAGCAGGGATGCTAGAGTTACAGCAGTAGAGGCATGCGGCGTGTTGCTTACTTAAAGCCCCATCCAGTCCCCCCCAGCACTATGGCAGCCACAAGGATGGCTCCGGCGATGGAGCCTATTATTAGATTGGTGGCACTAGGACCTGTAAAGGGTTATGGGGAAAAAGACATGAGTTTCTATACTCACTAACTGTATAAATAACATGTAACTATACAATGACGATTTCACATTGAACAGAACACATAACCATAAGTACTGTTACAGTAAAATGACTGAATCCAAGAATGTTTTTTGCATGCCCCCTTTAACATGAAGATAATGAAGTAGAGGCCCTGGGAATTTGTTGTTGTTGTTGTTGTTACATATATCTGGTGTCAGTTCAGGTAGTGATTATCAGTGGTTTGTCTGTTAAGGTTGTGCAGAAGACTAGACCCTGGGTATCCATCACTATAAAAGTTCAAATAAACAAGAGATTGACAGGTGATATGTATATGTGGTCTGCAGTATGAGCAGTAGAAAATGTTTTGAGGGGTCCCAGTCACCACACAGCCTACCACTGACTGACAAGCCAGGTCACTAACTGGACACTTCTCAGGACTGTTTTCCGTCTAAATGCCCCACATGCCCCAGAAAGGAGAGGATCACAGGAGCAACCACATAACGACTAAGAATAAGAGAAGAAAAAGGGACAAGAAGAAGAAGAGGGAGGATGAAGAAAGAGGGAACAACAGGAAGTGGCAGGAGAGGAGGAGGAGGAGGAGGAGGAGGAGGAGGAGGAATCCATCAATCAATCACACAACATTGAAAACATCCAATCACATGACAATTATATGGTAATCACCAACACACAAGAAAACACAAAGCCACCGGGACGCACACACGGGCTCAGACCGGCTCACGAGACCGCCCGCACACTGAGGCACCACTATGAAGAGGAAGAGCTGTGAAAGGGTTAAAAATGCTTACTCTATTCCCCACCCTGTGCCTCCAAAAATCACCCCTAGGGCCAGAATGGTCCCTGCTACTGCCCCTATCAGCCTGTTAGTGGCCACGCTCACTGTGCAGAGGGAAAAGGAGCATTATTACCACCCTGGCAAAAACAAACAGCAGGCTTCTGCTTCAGAGTCATGGATGAAGAGACACGCTTCCCTCTGTGACGCTTTCCACCCCCTTAACCGCCTCCCCCATCTCCCCCCCTGTGACCAAAGTATCAGGTGTACGGCAGAACTGTGTGTTCATTTCATCTTCTGAAACTAAACAAATGTTAACACTGCTTTTATGTTCTCCTTCCGTTGCCATTTTACGTGGAAAGTCTTTAAGACCCCAGTACACCTGTGAAACTGTGTGCTGACTCAGATCTAACAGTGTGACTGAGAATGAAATTGCAAAATTGCAGAACAACGTCTACAGTATATAAGTCAGCATGGCTAAATTAAATCAGTGCACATAAATGTGTGTGTTATTCATTCTATAGGACACCAGAGGTTGAAAGAGGTGGAAACCGACCCTTGGGTCCTTCATCCTGAGTGGCCTCAGGCTCTTTAGGCGGGTCAGGCATGCTACAGTCTGTCCCAGCCCAGGTGGTGTCGCAGGTGCATGTGGCTTCATTGTTGCACACCTGTACAGATCAGACAGAAATAGATGAGGTTACGAGGGGAACGTAAGAGCTGTAAATAAAGGTGCTGACACACTGGGATACTTTTTGGAAACCATCTCCATTGTTCATCCATAATTAACACAGGCTCCCACATAGAGTGCTGCAGGAATGAGTACAAAAAAAGTAAAACACTTTGAGTTGCGTTTAATAATGAAAAGAGAGAATACAAAAAAGTGTATTATTAATATTATTATGTATTATTGATGGCTGCATTTCATGTAAGTGTGTCAGTGCCGGGGTGCTAGTATTGTGCATGATGGACAGTTACTGTTGTGCATTCGCATTATGTCTGAATGAAAAACCTGTCTATAATTTATTGTACAGCCGGATTAAAGGCACAATGAGTAGAATTTGTCTTTGTAAACACTCTGGACACCATTTTCGTAGCTTCATCTTTGACACGTGCTTACGGTCTGGCACCTGGTTGCTACGTTTTTATAGAGGTTGACACCCAGAAACGTCCTGAACACAGAAAAATAAGACTAGATTTACCTCCTTGCAGTTGTATGCCTCCGCCAATCAGTCAAGTTGCAGTTTACATCCAAGTCTGACCAAAATGTCATCATCTGATCATAATATCCTTTTAGATATGTGTGTGAAATTGCCATAATTAGCATATGAATTCTTAAGTTATGGCCAAAAACGTGTTTTGTGAGGTCACAGTGACCTTGAACTTTGGCCAAGTGGACGTTTGTGCCAAATAAAAAAGAATTCCCTCACGCATTCTTAAGTTATCGCTCATGATGAGACGGAGGGACGTAAAGTATATTCATTGTTTTTTTTAAAGAATCCTACTCATTGTGCCTTTAAGTGAAGTCTGTACAACACATGCTAATAAGCGTTGCTAGACCACAAAGTGCGACGCGTAATTTGTGGGTGACTTTACACCTCGACTCACCCCATGGGCAGAGCACACCTGTCCATTAGGTCCACTAGGGCAGGTGCTCATGTTGAGTGACTGGATAGGCAGACACTTGTGGTCAAGGCACATCATTGACGGCCCACAGGGAGTCCCATCCTCCACGTAGCCTAAATCAGTCTCATCATCCAAAAGGACATGGCCACCACTGTGAGGAGAGGTTGGAGGGAAGGAAAGGGGGAGAAAGATAAGGAAAGAGGGGAAGTGAGGAGAGGGAGGGAGCAAAAAACTCATACATGGAAGATTAAACCAAAAGTGACAAAACAAGACGATAGGAAGAAGTTTTAAGGACGCAAACAGGTATTCATTTATAGTTGATGTGTTTACCTGCAGTCTACCACTCTGCCTTGATGGTTGAAGGAGGCTGGAGTGATATCTCCTTTC
Source organism: Cottoperca gobio (assembly GCF_900634415.1). Taxonomy (NCBI): domain Eukaryota; kingdom Metazoa; phylum Chordata; class Actinopteri; order Perciformes; family Bovichtidae; genus Cottoperca; species Cottoperca gobio. Next base: position 17,265,927 of record NC_041375.1, on the reverse strand, counting down.
ATGATGCCGATGCGTGGGTTGCGGCCGATGTTGGAACACAAAAGGTAACCACAGAACACATCACTGAAAAACACAACAGAGAGAAGTCTGTACAGATGCCAACCGCCATTTAATATACATTTTGACTTACCAGGTCGTCTTTCATCACTTTTAAATCCTGTCTGTCACTCGACTTTTAACAACTGCTTGAGTCCCCTCTTATTAATATGACTAAATGATTGCTTTAATTCCCTCCACCAAGGAGGTTTGTCTCTTTGTCAGCAGGATTACGTAAAAACTACTGGCCCGATTTCCATGAAACTTGGTGGAAGAAATAACTTTGAGATCAGACAATTGGTCTGCCCTCTGTTGCCCTCTATTGGTTGGTTTCCAAATAACATGACTCTCCTTCCTTGTCAGTAATACAATAAAATAAGGATAAAAACAAAGCCCTGCTTCTATGTAGAAATAGAAAGCACTGTCATGCTGACATGTATAGAGGAAATGCAATAGTTAATTTAATTTGTCTTCCTTTGAAACCCACTGTTTGCTACACTGGATCCATTTGTCTCCATCCTTTCCACAGTTGCCTTTCTCTGTGCCCTCCGTGTTCAGCTTCTCGTAGCAGAACTTCTCCGAGCCTCCAGCCTCTGAGGGAAAAAGAGGAGGCGTGAACTGCCCAGCACCGACTGCATCAAGACACTTAACATACAGTGTCTCTGTGTGAAGACACTCTGACACTCCACTAATACAAGCTAATGTGAGCCAAAGGAATTGTATTCTTACTTGACCCCCAGATGTATTTACACTGGCTTTCTCTGGTCTTGCACTCTCCGCTGTAGCAGCGGCCCTTCAGACAGAGACAGAATAAAATGGTTAATACATTTTCAGTCAGCTGCTTCCAAACTGCTTTTCTGATTCATGGCTGCTCCTTTTCTAATGTCGCCATTCTGCTTACCTGGTTTACCTGGCAGAGGTAACCGTCTTGTTTATGAAGATTAGGAGGGCACTGCAGACAGTCACACAAAAAGACTTCTTCTTAGTCATGTGCATTATCTTAAACATGCAAAGAATGAACAGTTTGAAACTGAAACAAATGTTAAGAACACAAGAACACCTGTCCAGAGTCCCCAGAGCAGGTCTCTGAGATATCACAGTCGTTCACATTGTAGCGGCAGCTGTAACCTCGTGGATAAAACTGCCAAGAAAGGGAGAGAAGATAAAGGTCAGAGGTCGGAACTAGGGCTGTCACGATATCATATTTATAATAATATTATTAATGCTATCAGACTAATTCATCTTTAACTTTGTTTATTGTGCGTTTCGTCTCTTTTTTTTGGCAAATTAATACACTCAAATATGAGTGTAGGAGAGTCTGTAACCATATTATTATACTATATTTAAGTGTATTGTTAAGAAATGGCTTATTGAGAACTAAAAATGTTATTCTTATCCACCATTAACATGACTGTATTCATATTGTAGCCTACTTGTATTTGGATTTGTCCGCTCAAGTTGTTTAACTGTATTGTATTATGCTTTTTACCACAATGATAATATCTTTTAACTATTGTAAATATTGTATTATTATTATTATTTATTATTATTATTATTATTATTATTATTATTATTATTATTATTATTATTATTATTATTATTAATTGTATTATTATTATTATAGGATGCCTCATAACATCAGACAGATGGACTGCTGATGAAACCAGCCTTTAAGCTACTCTGGTACGTTTACATTTGTTTTGATTAACATTGTTCAAATAACATTTTTATAAATTAAAACAAAAGTGAACAAAAAAAAGGAAATGGAGTTGAATTATTTACACAATATTACCATATGTGTGTTAAATCAATATCTCTTTTCTTAAATTTCATAGTTACCGTCAATACCAGTATATCAACAACACCCCTAGTATAAATAAATATTTTGTGCCGTAAAACTCATACCAGACATGTGTTATTGCAGCACGGGCCATCACTGCAGTGCGCCCCATTAGCGAGGGAACACTTCTTGCAGCATTCCTTGTAGCACTCCTGAAAATAAACAGGAGAAAGAGCTTCCATCCATCTGAACATACAAGGCGACAACAAACAGACCTGACTATCTGAAATAAAAGAAACGTACTGATCTCGCTCCGCAGTCGCACTCCTCTCCCACTTCCACAAACCCATTGCCGCATTCTGTTGCCTCGAACAGCTAACAGAAGAAGACAGAAGAGTGTGAAGGACAGAGCAGACGCGAGTGATTCATGGCAGTTGGGGCGAAGTTGTGAGCGTCTAACCTTGGTTGGCCTGTTAAACAGACACGAGCCTCCACCTTTCAAAAGGAACTCCTTGTAGTCTGTGATGCTGCATTTGGAGAATCTTCGAGGGTGTTGGACCCTGAAGAGAGAGAAAACCAGGTGATGATTAACCAGAACTGTCGACCAATGAGGATGGAGGCATGGTCCAAAATGCTGTCAGGTGCCATCATGTGTGTGAGTGTTTTATTTAGCCACCATATGCAAGAAATTAAAGCATATTTTGAAGCTTTGTATTACTGCCTTTAGTCTTTACTGTATATGTTCACAAATTCTTTACACTGATGATTTAAGACTTTTACCACATGGATACGATTTAACACCTATTTTACGATCTTACCGTCAAAAGTCTTAAAGTATGATGAAAAGGTGGGCATGAAACATTGCTGTATCAGTAAGGTCAAAACATTAGTTCTGCATTCATTCCCACCCTCCGCGAGTGAGCACTTCATTATTGGATGACCATAAATAAGCGTCTATAATCCTTCTCTTCTGTGTAAACATGTGAGTGTGTCTCAAGGGTATGTTGGACATTACCCTGTGTCCTCCATTATGCAGCCAGCCCACGGGTCAACACAACCACATTCCTCTGCAAACAGGAAAAAGAGGATGAAAAGACAGATTGAGAGGGATGAACAGAAGTATTCAAACACAATATATGAAAATGACAGTATTTTTACTTTATCATCTCAAGAGAATCAGCATTAATCGGTGGATTTAGCACCTGGATCTCAAAGGTTTCAGCAGAATAATTCTATTTTTCTCTTCTCAAGCTCAGCCAGTTTTGGAACCATAAAAATAATCTCTCTGATGGTTGAGCTTCAAACATGGCAGCTGCTCGAATCTGACTTTGCCTCATTAAGAATTGTGATCTTATAACTAATGGCATGAATCATCCTTCTCAAGCCTGACTGAAAATCTACTTTTGGACAATCAGTGCATCTCTCCATCTGTCACTTCTGGCACAGATACGAGTTGACAAGAGTCAAAATGCAGCTTTTTGTTTCATCTCCTGCTTTAAATGATACAAATACTTAAATTGCGAAACCTCAAATCTGACACAACCCCACTTTTTCTAATGTAGATTACAGAAAAATGTACCCTTTAATTGGCCATTACCTTACACAAAAGTAAACAACATATTATCCTACTTGCGATGCCATGCCAACAGTTTTGGTTTATTTTCTGAAGTTTTGAGATTCAAGCTGTCCTCCCAATGCAATGGAGGGTAAATGAATTTCTGATGCTCAAAGCACACAATCCAAAAGAAACATGCCTGAGGTCAAACCACAGACGTCTCTGTTGAGAACTATTTTCTACCAAACATTAGAAAAAGGGGAAGAAATCAGCCAAAGTCTTTTGTCTAAAGGAACTTAAAGAACTATCTGCATGGATATAGTATACACATTGAGGGGCAAGAGAATAGATATGTTGTTTTTGTGATTTGAATGATCTGAACGTTGTGATTTTGGCTCTGAATAGCCTAAGTTCACTTATACTAGCTAAGAGATACAAATGTATGTTTCGTGTTTACTTCTCTTGGATGCCAGGTCCCACTGGATGCCCAGGTTCTGAGCCAGGCTCTGGGATAGAGACCCTGCCATGGACCAGCTGGTGCCGTACTGTGGACACAGCAGAGACTGGGGATTATTCACCTGCAGTCACTCTCCATGACACAGAGGGGTGCTCAGCGTTAGATAGCAAATCTGACCTCATTGACCCCTACTCCTCGGCTCACAGAACACATGCCTCCAAAGTATGCTGCGCTGCTTCTGCGGTAGTGGAAGGTCACATTCCTACGAGGATGATGTAAAACAAAGAGGCAGACATGAACAATAGATGAAAAGATAAAAACATCACAGAGGATTTGAAGAGTCAAAAAGTGAGCCGTAAATATTCACTGCTGTTTTTAATACCATGAACTTGCATAGACACAAAGAGAGAATATTATGAGGTCAAAGCATCGTCAGGTTACATAGAAATGTTGTCAAATATAGATCTTGGTTAGTTATTTTATGCAGCAGCTATTTGTATTTCATCCAGCCTACACACTTTGCGTCTCAGAAGTGGTTGCATATTTGTATCGACCCCAGGCCATTATTACTCACTGAGGAGAACACAAAACATACAATTCAATTGTAAGAGTTACTTACGCAGATATATTTGAGAAAGAAAATTATGTTGACATGACAGATTACAGAGGTGTTAAATATTGTTTAAATTAATACCACTGTTTTTGTAAAGTTTTGATATATATATTGATATAGGTGTTTACTATTTTTCTGTAATAATGTTATAAAGTGATATATTTTATTATTTATGACAGGTGATAGTGCCGTAAGTCAGTTTTCAGTGCACATGGCCAAAAAGAGTTTGTTGACTACAGTATGCTAGTAAGATGCTGGAACCGTGTCAGTACAAACTTGCTTTGGTCTGTCATTACTTTAAATGTAACGACTTATAATTGTTTCTTTTATCATTTTTTATATGTGTATTTGAGTTGTATAAGTTGAAAACGACCAAAATAAATTAAACTAAACTAAACTTGGCTAAAAATCCATATTAATAAAGAAGATGCACCAAAGGATGATGAAAACACATTTAGATTAAATGAGGAACTCACGAGAAGAGGTGAACAGCGTCGGCATGGTACTTGATGCTCTGCTGCCGGTACTTGGAGAAATCCCGCAGCATCTCCAGCGGCCTCACGCTGACGGGGATCTGATCCTTGTCTGTCCAGATCTCCACAGCAACGAGCACCACACGTGTATGTAGTTGCTCTTTGAAGATCTGCCATTGAAGCGTGCAGTGAATGGGAAGAATAAAGAAAGGGAGAGAGAGAGAGCGCAGCAACAGCACAGGGAGAGGAGAACAACACTGGGTGTGAATTTTAATCTGTACTGTTTGAGGAGGCCAGATGAGGGGATGCAGCACACTGGGAAAAAGGGGGAACAGGGGAGTGTTAATGCATGTGAGGAGAACGCAGCTGCACGATACAAGGACTAACAATAAGACAGCTATGGGGCTGACTCAGGGTTAGCGAGATGTACTGCATTATGACACATGAGAAGGTCTTTCGCTGTAGTTTATCTCGTGTTTTACACTGTAAGACATATTTGGCAGTTACCATTGTCTGAATGTGTTGTACTGTATGAATTTATGCAACATAAAGCCTACCTTATCATGGGGTTAATGCTATATTCTGCTGTACTTAAACAACAATAAACAAGAGTAAGAGTCTACAGCCATACTGAGGGCTGTGTGAGGCTGCAGGGGTGGAAAGTAACTAAGTACATTTACTCACAATTTTGACATACTTTACTTACTTATTTCAATGTTATGCAACTTTATACTTCTATTCCACTACACTACTCCTTTCTTACTATTAACTTATCATCTGACAGCTGCAGTTACACTTTACAGATTAAGATTTTTACAGACAAAACATATGAATTATTTATAAAATATGGTATTGTACTGTAGATTAAATTATGAGTATATAAAGTAGTTCAAATGTGCTCCACCTCCATCAGCTGCATCATTAAAATAGTACTTATGTGTTAAAGCATCAGTAATTATCTTCCAATAATATTATATATATAATAATAGAGCTTTCTGAACAGGACCATTCTGCCCAACAAGTACTTTTACTTTAATACTTTCAGTACATTTTGCATTTAATACTTTAATACTAATAAAAGTGAAATCTGAGATGTAGGACTTTTACTTGTAACAGAGTATTTGTACAGAGTGTTGTTGCTAATTTTACTTTAAGTTAAATGTATGAATACTTCTTCCAGCACTGTGAGACTGTAAATATAAGCACAGTGGAGCTTCGAGCTAAATGCTAATTTCATCATGCTAACATCCTCATAATCACAATAACAATGCAAACGCACTATTGTGGTTATTATTCACCATATTAGATTAGTATGTTAGCATGCTAACATTTGCTAATTAGCACAAAACAAAACCAACAAACTTATATGTTGACTTGTTACCACTAGTGGTGGAAATGTCAGTAATTAGGATTATTGCTCGGTGTAAAATGAATGTCTGTACCAATACATGTGTAAATCCATCACGTAAATGTAGAGGTGTTTTATAGGACAGTGAAAAACTTGAACTGTCAGAGGATCACCATAGTCATTAGGGATTCATTCTCTGGGACAATTGACAATTTAATTTTATGACAATAAAATGTTATGGCAATCCATCCAATAGTTGTTGAGATATTTCAGCCTCGACCAAAGTGATGGATTGACGACATTGCCAATCCTAGAGCCAAGCGACTAGAGTGGCTAATAAAAAAACAAATAATTGTGTGTATGTAAATTCTGAAATGGATCTATATAAAACTAAATAAAGAGTTTACTCACAGCATCCACAAAATTCACCACCGACTTGGCAAAATTCCTTGTGTGTTGCTTGGTTTTGTGTCGTTTGTACTGCAGGCACAAAGAAAAAAGATAAATATGATGCGGGGATTTGATAGTCCTCACTGACTACAGTATGCTACATTCACTGCTCCCTCTTGTGTGATAAAAGCAGAGTAGCTCTGAAATATGAAAGAGGTTTTTTTAATATGAGAAACTACATCAGGTACATACCATACTGTGGTCACTGACAATCATGATCTCCAAATACTTCATCTCCTCAAACACATTGCGAGGCATCTGCGAAACAAAAAACATCAGCAATTATCGGGAAGTGTTTTCTGTTTTAGTTCCACAAGTTAGACTTTGATCATGTTCTGTAATGCAAAGTTATTTAATTAATTGTATAACAATTCAAGGGTGTGTAAACTAAAGTGTGATGCAGAGAGAGATCACAGACTTACTGCTCGCTTTTTCCTGCGCTTCAGCCAGGACAAATCATCCAGTTCTGAGAAGAGCTGCTCCTCCTCCTCAACTACGAACAAACAGAAGGAAACAGTGACAAGTCCCATATTTACAACTGGGTTTGCCTTGTTCGTGAGTTCAAGCCCACAGGGAGGTGTTTTTATATTGCTTTTCCCCTGAATTCCCCATTAAGTACTGTGTTAAATCACAGTGAGTACAGACAATTACGGTAGAAGTGGAAGCAACACAATATCTCATGAAAATATTGAAAATAAAGTTTGACAACATCAACTTCGAACGATGTAAAAATGCACTCCAGATAATTCCTTCTGACTAAGACAAAATACATAATACAAAATGTTAAACTGGAGCAGCTATTGAAATGATGTTTTCTTAAAGCTCTATTACTAAAAATCCAGAAACCACTACTTGCGGCCATACTTGTGGGCTTTGTTGTGAACACTCATAAGGGAAAAGTGTTGTCACGGTCAAGAGAGGTGTGGCGATGGTCAGAGGTGGAGGACTGATGGAGGACGTTATGTAAGATGATGGACGACCGTGGAGGAAACACTTACCCTGTTCGTCTAAATCATTTTTCCACTGAAGGGTGGCTGTTCTTCTTAGTTTGTGAGGCCTTGCAGCTGAATCCTACAGGGGTGAAGCAAACAAGTGTTAACTGCAAAGAGTGAGGTGAGAAGATCAATACTGCTAAATATGAAGCTACAGCTAGCAGGAGGTTAGTTTAGCTTAGCATTAAGACTGAAAACAAGGGTAAACGGCTAACACTGCGCTGTCTGAAGTTAACGAAATCCACCTACCAGCAGTTCTGTAGCTGTTTCCCCCTACTTACAGTCTTTATGCTAAGCTAAGCTAACCGGATGCAGCCTGTAGCTCTGTATTTATCCTACAGATATGAGAGTGGAGTCAATTGTCTCCTCTAACTCTTCCTCTTCCACCATATTGCCAAGCCCTACAAGACTTAACATAACCACTTGGATAATGCAGCTTAACAAACTGGAGTTGATTGGTAGAAGTAGTATTATTATAGAAGTAGTATTTAAAGTCATATAAAATTACTGAATGTTTGTTTGAAACCAAGCAAACCTTTCAACAATGTCAACATTGAAATTACTACTAGAACATAAGCTAATGTACTCAACTACTTTGCTGGACAGTGCTTAATTATCTCATCTCCTTGGAGTGATTAGGTTATCCTCAACTGAAAATCTAAAAAAGCAGAGGGTGTTTGTGAGTGTGAGGTGGAGGTGAGCGGATGAAAACCTTTGTGTGATACATATTTTGGTTGTCTGCGTAAGGAATAACTTACGATTGAATGAGTCTGTTGTAAGGGCTCAATTAGATACACATAGACTCCATCGTCAAACATCCCGCTGCAGGGCAGAGAGAGTAGAAAAGAGAGAGAAGGCAGTCGATACTGAGTCAATAGGAGCTGAGGAGCAGAGATGAGTGTATCCAGAAATATTCTGAACACGGCGAGGATTACACACAACTGTGCTGTACACTTACTGCAGCCCGTTGCAGGTAGATAAGGCCACATGGGAGTTATCGTTCCCTCTCACCTGGCCGTGGTAGTAGCAGTGCTCACCACCCTGAAGGAAGAAGAAACAGTGCTAATGCAGCATCACAGCACACCCCAGCCATAACTAAAGCAGCATTTCTGGCAGCGCAACAAACAGAACTGTGCATACATTGACAGTGATGACTCAGATTTGCCATTACATAGTGAATGTGTTGTATATTTTGCTTAATGATCATGTGTTTTAATTTTCTAACATCGCAGAGGAGGGAACAGCTTGTCCCACAGATGCCGGTTTGGTACATTTGCAACGCATTTCTGCAGGGGGTCTTTGCTTGTTAAGATGTGAAGTTAAAACATTGGGTCCTGGCACTATCTGTGACTCAGCTGTCAGTACCAGGCAGGGTGAGCAGAGGACATTCATCCTTCTCTCTCTCTCTCTCTCTCTCTCTCTCTCTCTCACTTCACCCATCCCACGCTGCACTGATACTGCAGAGGGCTTTCTCTCCCTTGTCATGTGACCAGAGCTCCAGCAGCAGGAGGCTGCAGGAGAGCAAAACCCTGCTGATTCAGCTACAGTATGCCCAGCCCAGTGCCTGAATCAGCAACAGCAGCAGCAGCAGCCAGATCCAGCTCTCATTCCCAACCTGTTTTCTCCTTCCTCTCTCCATCTCCTCTTTCCTTCTGTTCTATGAAAATCATGTACTTTCACATTTGAATCTACCTATGCAAGTCTATCTTCCAATGTAAGTCTACCTATCTATCGAGCTATCTATCTCTTCTTGCTGTACATTTTGTTCTTGTTCTTAGTCTGCAAAGAAGATTTCCTTGGTGTAACTGCAGTTATTTGGATTTCATGGCAGTTTAATATGATAACCAATTTGCAGAAGGTTTAACGATAAAAGATGACAAGCTAACTGATCTTCAGGAAATCAAAACTCACATCTGTTCCTGTCTTTTGTTTCAAAGCCTATTTCCTAAAGCATTTGTGCTTTTTGCTTTACCGACAGCGTGCGTGAGTGTATAAAATCAAAACAGCAGCTGAAGGAAACACAGACTCAAAAACAAGACAGATGTGTAACATTTTAGTCACAACTACAGAAGACGTTACCTTTGACAGAACAGGTTTGCCCGCCTCATAGTGGATCTCAACATAATCCGAAGACAGCAAGTCACTGTAAAAACAGAGATTAGATTGGTTAATGTGTACGGATGTGATGCAGAGACAATAAAAAACACACAAGAGTCTGTCTGCCTTTGCTTTCTCTGACTCACATACTGTGGTTTTCAACAAGCGGTGAGTAGTGCTTTGGTTGGCGTTTAAACAAGAACACTCATCACCACTGTGCCTGGATTAGCCTGCACAAACACTCCCATGGCATCTCAAAAGTGCAGTGGATATGTTAAAGGTTGCCGCCCTCAGGAAAAATTATGACGCATTTACGCCAATAAATAATGTCACAACAAGATACACAGTTACTCATAAATTTTGCTAAGTGGCCGTAGGTTATCTGAGTGAAACGGAAGATCTAAAACAATCATTCCAAAACTGTACAGATCATTGTCCTTCCTCAAATCTACTAAAATTAGATCACTGGTTGAGAAACAGCACACATAACAGGAACAGAAACAAGTAGCGTTGTCTTTAAAGCTGGCAATGACGCCTAATGCGATAAATGATTGCGAGGCCTAAACTTCACCTTGAACACAACGCTCCTCCCGGCAGTTCCCGCTATCTGAGTCAGCGTCCCTCACCATTTAACACACTCAATCTGTTAGCTGACAGCTGACTTCAAGAGACTGCGATTTCTGCCACAATGGCGCTTTTTACCCCGAGTAACCTTGCAAATAAAAAAAAAACATCCTGCTCTCCATGGGCATGTAGTGTCGTCACAGCAGAAAAGAAAGATGGAAGTGATGGATCTAGTCTTGGAACACCAGCAGTGGGATATTTTTTTTGCGATGCTCAGCGGCATGTGAGCCGGAAGTGCACCATTATGAGAGGAGAGTCGTGGCATGATCAGTGTCTGTGAGAGATTCCTGAGTGAGGGGCTATTAATAGTGTGACAGATGAGGTAGGGCCAGGAGAGTGGGCCACACTAAGAGTGTATTGGTGTTTGTATGAGTGTGTGTGTGTGTGTGTGTGTGTGTGTGTGTGTGTGTGTGTGTGTGTGTGTGTGTGTGTGTGGGCAGCACTGCAGAGCATGGAGGAGTAAAGGTACTGTGAGTGTATCGATGTGCGAGTGTGTTTAAAATGCCTGTGAGAGCTGTGAAAGTGTGTGGAGACCATGAGACGGGAGTCCTGGCCTGAGGTCTCTCAGTTCACAGGAGACTGCAGCAGCAGCAACAGCAGCAGCAGCAGCAGCGGCAGCAGCGGCAGCAGCGGCAGTAGCGGCAGCAGCAGCAGGGAAGCGAGACAGAGGCGAGGCAGAGAAAAACTGCAGGAGCTTCTTATGTCTAGAGCCAGGCGTCAAATGTACTTCTGAATCCTGTAGTGACACTTGTCATTACTGTTCATAACTCGAACATACGGAATTAATTAGTCTAAATAAATAGAGATGCTCTGACGAAGCAAAAATAAACCTTTTCACTTTTCTCATTCAGCTTCAAGTCTATCAACTTGCATCAACTGAAAGAATGTCTTTTCAGTGGCACAAAACTGCGACTTTGATTTATAGTAAGAAGTGGGCAGGTAAAGTAGCACCCATTGGCAGGTTGCAGACCCATCTATATTTAGATCAGTACTGTCGCAGCTACAACACCAAGCAGAATTCAAACCCCTGTTCTCACACACAAAAAAAGGCACACACTGAAGTTAGCTCATGTATCTCACAGATAACCTACAGTACAAGCAAACAGCTGGGAATCAAGGTCGCACTTTCAAGCCTCTCTACTGCTGCTGTAAGGTGCTGCTGCTGTGTCGTGTGGGGATTCCTGATTGTCTGATAATGTACAGGACAACACCTTTTACACATGATGTGTGATTGTGTGAGCTGCGAGTGACAGGACAAGAGTTCAATTCCTCCTGCATCTGTCAATGCTGCAAACAATACATGTACACACAAACACATAGGTGTGACAGTATTTCACCTCTGCTTTCTTTCCATTTCAAAAAACCTCCCTGAATATATATTCAATTTAGAATATATCATGGTGGAGGGTGACTCTCCTATTTTCCTTCCTAGTAGATCAGCATCAGCATGATATGTGGTCTCCTAACAAAATAGAGCTCGATAGCAAATTCATGAGGAGTCCTGGAGTCTCTCCTATATTATCTAACCTTGTACAGTTACACAATAGGCTGCTGAAATCTGCAGTTTCTACAGTGGCGTTGAAATGATACTCAAACTACTACTGAGATAGCAGAGCATCCAGAGTGATTTCACTTCATCCCTGTGTGACCACAGCTATCAAAGTAAAACTAAATGTACTCAACCAACCTGATAAAGCTTTCCATCATTTTATTTTTTTTGCTATAATGATCTAATTTCCCTCTACCAGAGACTGAATACCAGCACATAGACTAAAATCCAAACGTGTGAGTCTTAACATCTACACACAAGGACAAAATAAAATTACAATATTATATTACAGAATCCAGCTTTAAATCACATTAAGGGACCTGGAATTCAATGAACATTTTAAAGTCCTTGTACACATGAACATTAAGCCTTCACACATGTAGACCGGCTACTTTGTGAAGGCAGCAAATCAATATCATCGAATGTCCAAGAGCCTCGTGTCTCCAAATGGGACAGTGATCAAACACCACTGTCTCTGTTGATTTTGATGCAAACCAATCAAACCTCATTAAAGATAAATACTTTGGTTTTCCAAATCTTTTCCTTTCACAGTCTGTCAGTCTGTAGTCTGCCAGCTGAACTAAGATTGCTTTTAGCACTCTGGAAACTAGGATTCGAGAAACTAGCGCGCTGACCTATTCAATTACAGTTTCCCTGATTACATTATCGTCGACAGACGCTGCATTAATCACTGATCTGACGTATAATAGTACATATTATTTACAGACAACATGCATATACAGACGGCAATCACAAGTGTTGCCAATTTGGTTTCGGCTATATATCCTGCTTGATCAGAGAGTCACTATCTTGCAGTTTCTGGTCATTTCGACTATGTTGATATTTTCACAGTCACAAATGACGTTTTAGTGATATAATGTTTGATGTATGATGTAGGTTTTACTTACTGGGCATGTTTTTTTGTGTCTTTCTTCAATCTAATCAACATGACCTTGACAGCAGATATTGTTGTGAGGGACACACATCTCTCTTACTGCTGGAAGTTCAACCACAAGTCTAGAAGTGTGTTATGATTAAAGAGAAATGCCAGTTTATTTCATCTGTGTACTTCCAGTAAATGAGGCTATTGTGACACTTTGAGTTGTACCAAATGTGCACTTGCCACTTCTGTTGTAGAGGAATTAATAATTTCACAATCTGGTCTTTGAGTCTGACCGAAAAATAAACACAGAAAGTAGTATCCCTCTGTAACTGCATAGAGATCAACATCTGGATCAACATCTTCCTTTAATACCACAGCAGCTGACAAACTCTTAAATGACCAGTTTTGGTTAACATGAATTCCTGTAGTTCGGGCTGCCCCATCTTAGTCAATAAGTCTTTCTTTAGTCGATTAGTTGATTAACACATACACAACTTTGTGGAGAAACTCAGTTTTACAGATCTGTCGATTAAATCAACTAATCTATTAGTCGAGTGTAAGTCGACTAAGAATTTCTTTAGTCGAGGACAGCTCTAGTATTTAGATGAGATGAGAAGGACTTACGTGTTTAATGCTAGATCCAAAGCAAATCTGGAGCCAAATGCCTCTAACTGGAAACTGGCTTGAGCGAGGTGGACTGCCTGTAAGAGCGAAAAGAGTTGTCACAACAGATGATGCAAAGTATAACATTTTATCCATCTAGAGCCATAACTCATCTAGAGTCCACCTTCAACATCTTCTACAGCACAGTGCACGAATAACAGATGTGGCGGATAAATGGCAGATGGTAATGCACAGTGGGTAAGCTGGAAGAACGGCTTCCTTCAGCTTCAGCATGGTCGCTCTGGCATCATTCCAGTTCTTAAACGCATAAACCATATCTGTTAATGTGCTGTGTGTGATGGGTGTCTTTGCTTTGTCTGACAATATGAAGTAAAATTACATTAAAGACATGGTAATATGAGCCGTAATCTGGATTTAAATTTCAAAGCCTTGACCACACATGCTATTAAGTGAAACACTCCTGCTACTGATTATTACTGATACTGAGTATTTTTTAGGAAATAACTTGTCACCACATCCCAGTATCAATCTCCCTCACCCACCCCTCCTCGATGCTGGCTTACCTGCCCCTCTGTGGCTTGGTTCTTGACTCGGGTGTCCAGGTCATGGTAGGTGCTCTCCGAGTCCTCGTTTAGGTAGTAGATCAACCTCGAGGGGTAGGTGATCACATGCTCTACTGCATGGTGTGTAGTGTTGTCTGTGGCAGGTGCTGCAGTTGCCTGTTGCTTCAGTGGGGCTGGCACTGCGTCCCTCTCAACCTTGTCCCCTACTCCTTGAGAAGCTGCAAGACAATTCCCACCGCACAGACATGAAAAACCTGACACACACATACACACACACACACACACACACACACACACACACACACACACACACACACACACACAACCACACACACAAGGAGCCAGCTGTCATCCTTTATTCATGAACGCATTGATAATACTGAGGCAAGTAGCCACGGCTTCATTGCGATTCTTCAGGACACAGTTCAGGAAGATTGGTTACATGCTGTCCCATGCTGACAGTTAACCGCATATGGCTGATTTAGAATACAGAATATAAATAGCTTCATTTCATTGAAAGCTACTTTTAATATGCTTATTGCCAAAGTAAAAAACTCTGCATCAGATTGATAAATGCAGTGTGCATTATGCAATATTAATCCAAATAGCCTCAGACAACAATAGCAGATAATACCACTGTTAATTTAAAGGTAATACTCATACATAATAAAGAGCACTGTTTGCTTTATACGCTAACCATAGATGCTGAGATGCTGTAATCTGCCCCATGCACCATCACGCTGAAGACGCCGCATATTAAATCAGACATCGTTTTCTTTTGGGGGTGGGGGGGGGGGGGGGGGGGGGAGAGCGCGATGATGTGCACCTGCAGTACATGCTCAGAAATTATTTTAGCTTAACACAGAAAGTGAAAAGTGTATTTAATGAGATGAAAGTGACCAAAAAAAGAAGCCAGCAGGCTATTGCAATACATACCGGATGACGCTAGTGATAGATGAAGCCAAGGCGAGATGATGCTGACGAGCAAAGTGGCCAGAAATATCAAATGCATGATTCATATTTGATAACTGAAATATCTCAATATCAACACAACAACGCAGTATTTATCTTGCGGCCCATCGTGGCGGGGGACGTGCCGTGCAGGGGGGATTTCTTCATGGATCCAGGAGGCACCGGGCTGCTGCTGCAGTAGCGGATGAGGAGGAGGGGGAGGAAGGGAGGGGGGGTGCAGAAAGAAGGCGGTGGCCAGGCAGCTACTGGAAGTCAACCAGCAGACTCCTCCTCGGTGAGCACAAATGTCCTTCCTCCCTCCTGGACCACAGGAAGCCTGTGCAGGTGACCTCGAAGAAATGGCTGTAATCACATCAACCAGAAACAGGAAATGATGATCACACACGCTGTGTTAATGATGATCACACACAAGGGGGTTTTGTTATGATTATGGGATAAAAAATAACATTGAATCAAATGTTATTGATTATGTGTTGGTTATTGTTGTAATATAAAATAAATGGGAATGTTCATATAAGGATTTAGCTACTTATTTTAGTGTCATGGTTATAAATGGTCTGCTCCTCAGTGGTAGAAAAATACATATAGAGATACTTTCTCAAAAACACATTGTAAAGATATTCCTGAAGTAAAAGTACTGCATTCATAGTTTAACTGAAATAGAAAATAAGGGGTTTTAACAGGCTACTTCATATGTGTGTGTGTGTGTGTGTGTGTGTGTGTGTGTGTGTGTGTGTGTGTGTGTGTGTGTGTGTGTGTGTGTGTGTGTGTGTGTGTGTGTTGTATGGTTGGCTGCAAGGTTATGTAATTTATGAGTGTTTTATATAGCTTACGTGTTATCTATGTTTTACTGTAAAGCACATTATGTGTATGAAATGTTCTATACAAATAAAACTGACTTGATCCTTTTAGTCATTATTAGCTAAATTGTGTAACCTACAATAATGGCTAGGAGGCATAATATGAATATTATCCAATATGTCTGTCGGGTGGTTTAACATATAACAATGTTTCATATTGTAGAAGCTGATCTTATAATAATAATACATTTTATTTATAGAGCGCTTTTAAAAGGTACTCAAAGACGCTTTACATGTACATATACATTAAGAAAAACAGGACATTAACATTTAAAATACATAGAAGAGATCTGAAGAGGTGAGTTTTGATTGATGTGTTTGGGGAGTGAGTTCCAGAGGGAGGGGGCAGCGATGGAGAAGCCTCTGTCACCCCAGGTCCGATGCTTGGTCCTTTGTGGCTGGGACAGGAGGTTGGCGTCTGAGGAACGGAGGGTGCTAGAGGGTGGTGATGGAGCAGGTCGGTGAGGTAGGAGGGGGCCTGGTTGTGGAGGGCTTTGTAGGTGAGGTGTTATGTAAAAAACTTTGTAGGTGAAAAAAAACCTTAACTTTGTAGGTGCTTATGTTTTGTATGTAAAATCCTGATATTCAAATTAACTAAAAGATGTCAAATAAATGGAGTAAAAAGTACAATATTCCTCTCTGAAATGTCCTAAAGCAGAAGTCGCCTAGAATAGAAAAAGCATGTGCTACTAATAACAATGGCTCCATTCTATTCAATTCAGCCATCATTAATTAGATTAGACCTCAGTTTTTCCTACTGTGACATGTCTTCTGGGGAAAAGGCCTATATAGTGCATCAGGACAATTTTGACCTTTTGGCCATTATCTTGTTCACAACATGAGTGAGCTGTCTCACAAATCACAGCCATGTAAAACAGAACAAATTCTACATATCCACAAAACCTTTTTTTCACATTTTATTTATTTTATGTAATCAAACTATTTTTTGTTAATCCTATATGTATACAGGTTAATTGTTGTATCTAGAATTTTAGTGGCACAATGCACTACATGCTATACTATTGGCTTTTCAGCACTGAACAAAAGGAAACACTGTGTTTCCCATAGAAACATTGTTACTGATCAAAACTGGTCTTGGCAACATTATATAAAAAAATGGTATCAGTGCTCATTTTAGTGCCGCAGTTGAACAAGTAAACGTAAAATTAAATGAGAGATTTGTGGATCTGAACCTAGCTAACCCATCATCTAACCCATGAACACTGTTGTTCAAGTGGTGATGAATTCCTTTAAGTGTCCCAGTGGGAACACTTAATGTTCCCTTTGGTCTCTTTCTGAGATAACAGAGATTTACATGGTAGATTTCACACACACACACACACACACACACACACACACACACACACACACACACACACACACACACACACACACACACACACACACACACACACACACACACACACACACATAGAGGATGTGACAGCTTCCCCCTCAGGGCTGAATGGTTCAAAGAGGGATGAGATGGTCATTTTGGGTCGCTGGATATCGAGACAACTGTGACAAGGCTGTCTTGCTATCCAATTCTTTTTTTAAAGGGATGAGTAAGCAGCAGAGTCCACATGAACGGTCCAAGTCTTTGTTAGTTCAACCTGCATCAGTTTGGATGTTGCTCCTTTTAAATGTGACTATAATCTCTTCTACAAAAGCTGGTAAACATTTCTGTAATTTACCTGCAGTGTCTGAAAGTATTAACTGTTGCAATGTGATTTACTACTTGTTCAAGCTAAACCGGGTAAATTCACAAAGAATCACACTTATTACAATTACATTCCCATACAACTAAATTGCATTCTCAATTACGCTTTGAGGAAAACATATTTTGTCCCGGATTCCAGTTGCCAATTTAAACACGTGGTTAACATTGTAAATTGAAACACAACAAAACTGCAACAAAACGACTTGGTTAACGCCGTGTCACACATATCCGTATGACAGAAACGTACGCCGGCGCATACGAAAATTTGTCAGAGTCCAAATACGTCCAACTTTTCATCGGAATCGGAAAAGTGAACATATACAGATACACATGTCTAACCTATTGATAGCGCATCACTTACTAATACAAAATGTATCAGACGAATACCCAACGAATGCATAACGTATACAACAATATGACGTATACAAAATATCGGCAACACGCTGGTGTACGTTGTTATAAGGTAAGGTACAAGTAGTATTCTTTAGGAGCTCACTGTGTTACGCTGGATTGCGTTGTTGAACGCTGATGTTTTGAGCATGTTCAAAATTACCGGACGTACCCGACGTGTGCTTCATAAGATATGCAGACGTTACGTTACGTTAGACATACGTGAATACGTACGTGAATACTTACCTACGTAAATATAGTACGTGAATACTTACCTAAGTAAATACATACGTGAATACGTACGTGAATACTTACCTACGTAAATATAGTACGTGAATACTTACCTACGTAAATACATACGTGAATACGTACGTGAATACGTTAGAGGAACGTTAGATATAGGCTACGTCGGCTGACGGTGAACCCTACAGCCAATGTATTGATAACGAGTGGATAACCTGTTCCTACCCTATGTTAAGATGATGCCTGACAACGGAGTAACTTATTAAACGTGTTTCTACAGTACAGCTAGCGTTCAGCATGTTAGCCGTTCTCCAGCATCAGCATGACGTGAACCAGATGGCACTTTTCCAGCTCCGTTGTCCAGACGCTCTGATACGTTTTGTATGAGTAAGTGATACGATATCAATGTTTGACATACGTATAATAATTAGTTATGTATTCGTTATGTATACGTCAGCTACAACACCGCTGTGGAAAAGTTTTACATATTTGGACTCTGACACATTTTGAGCTAATTCTCATATACGCCGGCATGTTTCTGCCGTACGGAGCTGTGTGTGTCTGGCGTGTTCGCCGTAACGTCTACGTCCTTCAAACGATCACAACATACCCTTAATATATTGCCGATATTTCTTATGCGCCGGCATAAGTTTCTGTCATACGGGTATGTGTGACAGGGCCTTTAGGTCATAAAATAAGTATGTTTGTTACTTAATAGGTGAATGTTGACTTTTGGTATCACACGGGACACAAAAAAGCGATCTCCTCGGTGAAAGTCCCGCGTTTGTTTGACTCATCCATCCACCCAGTCCTGTAAACATTTTTTAAAAACTTTTTCCAATATTGTTTACACTTAAATGTATACGTAAATTCAAGTTTTTTTCAATTTTCAATTTCAGTCAAAGAAATTCATCTTATTTTTTTACTAAATGATGTGTCATGTGTTATACTGCACAATCTGCACGATATATATATATATATATATATATATATATATATATATATATATATATATATATATATATATATATATTTAAATGAAGCCACAGTGAGTAAATGGTAAATTGTGTGAAAACAGTTGTATGTCTTCTTCAGAGGAGCTTTAGCAAGTCTGAAAAAATAACCCCTGGTGGTGTCATCAGCGTTGAGGCGTCAATTATTTTTTCCAGGGGGATGGAGTTTGAGAGAGGGTTGATTTTGAATGGGACCCATACTATCGATTTGGACAATTATTTTCTCAAAACCTTTTGAAAATGCAGTAAATCACTGTAACTATGAGTAAACTATTATGTAGCTCCCATTCACTGATGTTTTGAGAATAAACAAACGTTGGCATAGAACACAATGCTATTGCTATTGCAGAATCGTCCAACATCAATGTTATGTCTGGGAATAGGGTTGAAATAACACACATTTACCAAATTGTTTTAGCAAACCTTTTACAGTGCAGCATGCGTGCACATCCAGATACAAACCGTGAGCGATATTTCTTTTCCTGACCGTGAAGGCCTGCCACAAGTTTATCCTTTTTTAATGAGCGCCAATCAACAGGGTGCTAAATCAAGTCGTCAGATGCCTTGTAAGAATAAAGCAAATGCAGAAGGAAAATGCATATGACAGCCCCAAATAAACGTTCCCTTAGTTGGCCCTCCATGCCGACTGAAGTACATTTTGCATTTTTAGCAGAAAACACAAATAAATCTGCAGCATTTACAATTTTTCCGCTAATTCACTGAGGGGGAGAGCTGGGCGCTGAAGGTTTACTCTGCTGTTATGAAAAGCAGCCACAGCTCCTCTGAATGAAAGCATTCTTCAGTGTGGGTGACCAATAACTTTTCTTCATTCTGTGGTTCATGTTTGACGCGTCAGACAGGCGCACCCACTGCATATTGCAGCTCCTCTCTGTACATACACAGCAACAGAGCTGAGTTTGAATCTGGATGGACTCACGGAAAGACTACATATGCCGCAGAAATAGTTTTCCAGCCGAGTGGGGAAGTCACGGACCAGCAAAACGGAGCTAAACGGCTACAAGTTAGCAGTCACTTTTCATCCAGCCGGAGTTGTCGGTGTTTTTTGAGCCAAATACTTATGAAAGGGAGCGCTGCACTTTTAGGTAAGCGATTCACTCTCAAAATCTAAACGGAAAAGCAGTTCATGTTTATCCCATTAGTATGCCAATAGTGTGTATGTGGCATTTACTTTAGGCTACTATGAACTGTTATTTCCTTCCTGTTATAGGGCAGGTTCTATTTTCTTTCATGTGTTGATTGCATTGATTTTCGTTCAACATTTTGTCCATTTAGTTTCTAGTCTTTGTAGTAGCCTAGTAGTGTCAAGTCTCTCTATTGTTTACCCATTATATTCATATATGCAGCAGCTGTATTAGTTATGTGTTCACTGCTGGTGCTCATTTCAACACATTTTCATAGCAAAGTCTGATCTGTCTATTTCAACCTTTTCCTTTTTTCTCTTTGCGATTGAAATCATATTCTTAACATTGTTCTGGTATTGTTAAAGAAAGCTTATTAAAACATTTGTATTATGCAATGAAAACTCAAGGGTGACTGAAAACATCATTGGGAGATGTGTTCTTTTTATCTCGAGTAATACTTGTTGTGACAATGGGGCCGATTCTGGCCTTGATGAAGATACATTATATACAGTGGTGATATGTGAAAAAATCGAGGTTGGTAATAACCTTGAAAAAGATGAACAATGAAATACAATTGTGGATTGTGTAACAATACAGTATTTGCCAGTTGTTCCATGTTTACTTAAAGAACAAACACTGAATCATACTTTAGTATGACGCCTTTTTCTGTTTCATCTGTTGGGCAGGCTGTCCACATTGT
This sequence comes from Cottoperca gobio, assembly GCF_900634415.1. Lineage (NCBI taxonomy): Eukaryota > Metazoa > Chordata > Actinopteri > Perciformes > Bovichtidae > Cottoperca > Cottoperca gobio. The sequence continues at coordinate 17,244,843 of NC_041375.1, read as the reverse complement.
AGATCCAAATGGTTGTTGACACTATGTTCCAGGGTTACTCACGACACACCCTGTCCTAACTTCAACACAGAAACTGAATGATTGGAAAGAGGGACAGGACAGACAACTGGATCCTTCTGGAGAACATCTTGGCATAATCACAGAGAGTGTGTGAGGTGAGAACATAGGTTTATAATAATGCATGGGAATGTTTTGAATTACAGTGTTTACGGATCATCTTAAAGGCATGCATCTTATCATGAGCTTTTCCTTCCCACAGATAGCTTCACCGGAGAGATTACATCAACAATGGGCGACTCTGGAGAGGACTACACAAACTACACCTACGACTACTACCTGGAGTATGGCGACTTGGAGGAACTTAAAGTAGAACACAGACAGATGGAAACTATGCACATAATCTCAGTGGTGATCTACATTATTTCCTTTGTGCTTGGTCTGATTGGAAATGGAACTGTTATTTGGGTGACAGCATTTAAAAGCAAAAAGACAGTCACCAGTATTTGGTTGCTCAATCTAGCCATGGCAGACTTTGTATTTGTGCTTTTTCTCCCCTTTTACATTGATTACATACTGCAGGACTTCCACTGGGACTTTGGTCTGGTCATGTGTAAGCTTAACTCATTTGTGTCTGTGATGAATATGTATGCCAGTGTGCTGTTTCTCACAGTGCTCAGTATAGACAGATATGTCTCTCTGGTCCATCTCAACTGGTCTCAGAAGTATCGCACTATACAGAAAGCCTGGGTTGTATGTGGTTGCATATGGCTGCTGGCTGCTGCCACAAGCTCTCCTGCGCTGGTTTTCCGTGACACCATGCGCCTACATAACAAGGTGGTGTGCTTCAACAACTTCCACACACAGGACGGACATACAGCGGCCATGAGACACATCATGTTAGTGGTCATTCGAACCACAGTGGGCTTCCTTTTGCCTTTTACTACCATATGTGTGACGGGCATACTTCTGGCAATCAAGGTGAATCGATCTGGGGGCTCGGTTCGGCTGTCCAGCTTCTCCAAAACAGTCTCTGCAGTAATTCTGGCCTTCTTTTTATGCTGGGCACCTTTTCATACTTTTATCTTAATGGAGTTATCCATACACTCCTCATTTTACCTATACGACATACTAAAAGCTGGCTTTCCTCTCGCGACCAGTTTAGGCATTTTAAATAGCTGCATTAACCCCCTCCTGTACATGCTCCTGGGCAAAAAGGTGCGTCGTATCCTGAAGCATGCATGCCTGGACATAACTAAGAGTTCACTGAGAGAGCTAAGCCAGTCCATCTCTGCCACTGAGGTGGAGTCTCTGCCAGAAGTTCACCAGGACAGTGTCCCGGAGGAGCCTGTGGAGTCATCAGCTCTATGATTACAGCCATCCTCAGAGACTGTAGTAGTTGTCCATGAAAAACATGAAAGTAAAACTGGCTATTACTTAAAGATGGATTATCATATCTGATCTTTCCAGCTGTAGTGTAAAGACTTTCCTATTTTGTTTCATTTGGACAGAGTTATGCGGAATTACTCTCAATGGAAAAGCTGAGTCGAACTGTGTATAGAGTACACATTCAGTTTTCATTTGCATAACTTAAATGATTTGCAGAGAAAAATGCGAGATACAATCTACAGAAAATTAATCTGGAAGTATTTTAATAACCAATTAATTGTTTAAATCATTTAAAAAATCATTTACAAATCCCAAGCATTCTGTTTCCAGCTTCTCAATTGTGAGAATTTGCTGCTTGAATGTATTGCTCAGACAAGTTATTTGACATTTGTTTACTATATTCTGTCATTGTATAGACCAGGAAAATCATACAGATTGATCCATAATGAAAGTAATCATCATTTGTATTATTATTATATCAAATGCATCTTATGTTTTTACTGAATTTGTTATTGTTGTATTCTTGAATCACGACATCTTTGTTTTTTTTATAGAGATGAGATATGTTGCCTAAATCTATTCATAGTCTTACAGTATTATGTTTTTAATACAGTTTTATACTGACTAGTTACATACTAATCTATTGTAAGATTTGTAAACTAGTTGAGAGTTATAAATGTTTTATTCCAATATATTTCAAGTAAATAGCATATTTCTTAATACATTTCTTCTTCTGAACACATGCTGTACTTGTTTGACTTGCTGTAAGAAAAGTCTGTTATGAAAAAGCAGGCTTTAATTTTTAAACACAGATTACATCTCCAGGTGGATTTTAAGGAAGTCTGATGTAAATCCAGATGTGCATTTCCTGAGGGTTTGTTTACCAGCCCTTTCCTGTTATCTCTGATGAAAGGATAACATCACTGTTAGGTTACGTGATAGAGTAGTCTGCCATCCTACCTAAAAACAAACAAAAAACATCCTGTCTGTGACAGGAAGGTTGCTGGTTAGAATCCCTGGATTGGGCTACATGTAAAAAATATGGACAGTAAGCAAACATTTTAGACTTCTTCAACAACCCAAATCGACCTGTGAACCTCCATTTTAAATTTTTATTAAGTGATATTTAAAGTGGCTCATTAAAGTCTGAAAAAAACGAATGATCCACACTAGATAAAGTCTGAATGTGAGGAGAAAGCCCTGCTGTTTCTGCCACTTCACCACAGTTTGTCACACATTGGTGTAGATGAGGAGTATCTGCTCAGGAGAGGGTTTACATTACTGTCATGGTTGGTGTTGAATACCTGTACGATTAGATTAGTCAGTATTTGTAGGAAAGTAACCTTGGATTATGGTATTCAGGATTACTTAATCCGTGACGCAGCAAAATAACAAAACAGTGCGCGATCTACGTCGCAGGCAGTCTCATGACACACACTGGCAAGGTAAGCAACTGGTCACTAGTGTTCCGGGCATTTTATTAAATCTGTAGATCATTTATAGTCCGGACACAACTGCTGAATGTAAATTAAAAAACGGCTCCTTAAAATGTAATAAACTTTTGTCGGTTTGAATTAGGTTGACGTTACATGTTAGCTTGTTTGTAGCAACGTGTGCTAAATTTGGGAGTTTGAAGTTAACGTCACAAACGTTTAAATACTGCTTTGCATTGGTATAACGTCACTAACGTTTTACGGTCGCGAGCAGCTAACGCTAAATGATATTAATTGCTTGCTAACGTTTACATGAGCACCATTTGGCGTTAACGTCACCTGGCGTTACAGTGATATTTAGTCACATTTCCAAGGTATTTATTGATATCTGCAGAGCCTTATAATGAGCTGCTGATGCGTTAACTAATGTTAACTGGTAGCTAACGTTAGTGACGTTACTTTTATTTTTCTTATGCTAACGTCAGTCGCATGGAGGCTTTACGGTTCTCCAGGGTTAAAATGACGCACGGATTTTTGAATATTTTATAGCCTTGACACATAACCTTAAGAGGTAAACCTTACACGTGACGTTGCCTCTCTTGCAGCATGTTGCGTTTGCCTGTTGTGAGCCGGAGTCTCTTTCCAGCAACACTTATTAAAGGAGGTGCGGCTGCAACGAACAATGGTAACAATATGCCACTTCATCAACTCATTAGCTAATTGATCATGTCCTGGTTACTAATGTATATTTTGTATTTCTGCTGAACACCCATGTTGTTTGTTGTGTGCAAGCAGCAGAACCCTTGTCACTTTGTTCCATTGATGGATTATAGGCAGGATTACAGATTTGCCGGTTAACACATCTGGTGCCAGGCTATTGCTGGCTCAATTTAGCCAATAGTTGTCAGTGGTAATCATTTGCTATTACTTTGAAATACCAGGGATCACTGGTGGATTCAGGCTGTTTGAGGGGCCAGGGCAAAAAAATAAAAATGGCCCTAGAGGGCACTGAATTACAGTTTCTTCACTGGGAGGGCACTTGACCATGTTTTATCTATCATAGGGGCATTCAAGAGTGCACTTGCAGCATTTATTTTGAACATGGGGGCTCAAGTAGCAGGGATTCATTGTAGTAGATGTTATATAAATGATGATTATTGATGCAACTGTTTAATTTTCCTAAAAGTAAGAGTCCTTGAATGAAAATAAAAGGGAAGATTTGCAGAAAAATGTTTAAAGATGTATTGTGTCTGTGCTTGAAGCTCGCACCGCAGCAACAGCAACAGCAGCCGCCAGTAACCTCCTGGAGGTTTTCGTGGATGGGAACCCTATCATGGTGGAGCCAGGAACCACTGTTTTGCAGGTATCATGTTAAATTCATGGATTTAGTCTCACAAAATAGAAAGCTAATTTCACGACATCTTGATTAATGATATCAGATTTAACACTGTGACTCAATTTTGTCACAGGCATGTGAGAAGGTAGGAATGCAGATTCCTCGCTTCTGCTACCATGAGCGCCTGTCAGTTGCTGGAAACTGTCGCATGTGTCTTGTGGAGATAGAAAAAGTTCCTAAGGTATGTTTTAGGCTGTATATACTTTGGTAGCAAAGCTGGTCTTTCTGTATGTCTTTGCCTTGTATTTCAGAAACAGGGCTATACCTTCTGTGAATGTTTAATTTATCTTGTAGCCAGTGGCAGCTTGCGCTATGCCAGTCATGAAGGGCTGGAACATTTTAACCAACTCTGACAAAACAAGAAGGGCCAGGTAGGATCAGACTCACAAGTCTGTTGATAATTTAACATATTTGTGTTGTAGAAGTAGTGATTCTCTGTAATTGTACCCAATTATCTGTGTGCCATCTTTTACTGAGGTGGTATGATAACACACATCTCTCCCAGACAAAGTTAACACTTGAAAGTAACCTGAAATATTTATTTTCAAAACTGTTTAATTGTACACAGAGAGGGTGTGATGGAGTTCCTACTGGCTAACCACCCACTAGATTGTCCAATTTGTGATCAGGGGGGAGAATGTGATTTACAGGTAAAGATAATCACTACCAATGTACATAAGATGTGTTTTCCTTGACTTGAGTGTGTTTGACAAACATTGTTTTATTTATAATTTAATATAAGATTGAATAATACGACTGAATTTTGTTTGAAGGACCAGTCCATGCAATTTGGCAGCGACAGGAGCCGCTTCACAGAGGGCAAAAGAGCTGTAGAAGACAAAAACATTGGCCCTCTCATTAAAACCATTATGACTCGCTGTATTCAGTGCACTCGCTGTGTGCGGTGAGTCACGCATCACTACACTACACTATTGATCTACAAGTTGAGTTGCTGTTTAACTTTAGATTAAAAAAATAAAGGCATTGTTTTTGCTCCTTCAGCTTTGCCAGTGAGATTGCAGGTGTGGAGGACCTGGGTACCACTGGCAGAGGCAATGACCTGCAGATCGGGACCTATGTGGAGAAGATGTTCATGTCGGAGTTATCTGGGAATGTTATTGACATATGCCCAGTGGGAGCCCTGACATCTAAACCATATGCATTCACTGCTCGCCCTTGGGAGACCAGGTTTGGGATTGTGCTGTACATTTTGATTAACTTTTTAGGGTCAAATGTTAGTTTTTTGCCCTCATTAATTCTCTTTGGTTTTCTACAGGAAGACTGAATCCATTGATGTTCTGGATGCTGTTGGTAGTAATATTGTTGTGACCACTCGTGGGGGTGAGGTGATGAGAATCCTGCCTCGTCTGAATGAGGATGTTAATGAGGAGTGGATCTCAGACAAAACCAGGTTCCTTTTTCATCACAGAGTTGACTTCACAGACATACATTTGTGTATGATGTTTGCATCAAGGCTGAACTCTTCCTTGCTTCCACCCTGACAGGTTTGCGTATGATGGACTCAAAAGGCAGAGGCTTACTCAGCCAATGGTGAAAGATGAGTCTGGGCAGTTGGTACCCACAACCTGGGAAGATGTGCTGACTCGAGCTGCTGGAGCAGTATGTCATTTATAATGAAATTACCTTCTGTAAAGGTGTATGATAACTTGCATCTTATTGTCTCAACTTAGGCTGTTCTACATAACATCTGGTTTGTTTGACAGTTGCAAGGAGTTGAAGGGAATGATGTTGCTGCTATTGTCGGAGGATTGGTGGATGCAGAGGCTCTCATTTCCCTGAAAGATTTGCTGAACCATTTGAATAGTGAGAATCTGTGCACTGAGGAGGTGTTCCCAATGGCTGGAGCTGGGTAAGGCCATGTAAAAAGTGATAGTTTGGAGGTTTTGAAATGGGGTTGTATGAGGTACTTATCCAAAATCAGTGTATTACCTACAGTAGATGACGGTTGGCACGCCCCTAACTTGGAGAAACAGAAAGGAGTCCGGGCACGGAAGCAAAGCAATGTACTGGCACAGTGTACTGGAGGCAGCAGCAAAACGTAAAGTCACACCTAAGAACATCAACATCAGTTTAAGTGTATGCTATATTTAGAATATTTTCACTATACCTTGCTGTCAGACAGCCCTTTCCGACGGGGTAACTGAAGCTATGCTCTTGACAAAGACACCAGACTCCATTGACAAAAAAATATGTTTTGCTGCTGCCCATGTCCACAGCAGTTCAATGCATGATCCTCACGCTTATACCCGTCTGTTTCTCCAAACTGGGGACGTGCTGCTGACCACCATTTAGTACACTGACTATGGATAAGTACCTCATAAAACACAACTTTAAAACATTTGAACTATCCATTTATTTTTTTCTTCTGTTTTAATTTCTTTAGATCTGACCTGCGTTCAAACTATCTTCTAAACACTGGGATTGCTGGTATTGAAGAAGCTGACCTGCTGCTTCTGGTTGGCACAAATCCACGCTATGAGGCTCCACTTTTCAATGCACGAATCAGGAAAGGGTAAGTTCATCAATGATGCAAATAAATTATAACTGGTTATTGAGCAATGTCAGACCAGTAAATCTAAGTAATGTCAACCAGTGCATGTTCTTTATTATGACCTTGGTGTCTCTGATTCAGCTGGCTGCACAATGAATTGCAAGTGGCTCTTTTGGGAAAGGAAGTGGACCTAAGTTACACATATGACCATCTTGGGGAGTCTGCCAAGGTTCTTCAAGAAATTGCGTCAGGAACTCATCCGTTCTCCAAGGTTACACTCTGAGCACTCGCAGTGATACAACATTTTCAAAGTCAACTTTAATGTCTCTTCCTAATGTGTCTTTTATCTCCTCTTGTAGGTCTTGGCTGAAGCAAAGCATCCTGTTGTTGTGGTTGGAAGCAGTTGTCTGCAGAAAGAGGATGGGGCTGCGATAATGGCTGCTGTGTCGACCATTGCTCAGAACGCTCGTGTCAGCAGTGGCGCAGAGGAAACCTGGAAGGTTCTCAATGTGCTTCACAGGTCATAGTCTTGGAAAATTAGAGGGAAAGCTTTCAGTAACAGGGCAGTGTTCAAAAGGGATATTTACTGTAATACGTGTGCTGTTTGCTCCGGTGTCTTCAGGGTTGCCAGTCAAGTGGCTGCACTTGATCTTGGGTACAAGCCAGGAGTGGAGACCATTAGAAATAACCCACCCAAAGTTCTGTTCCTACTAGGAGCTGATGCTGGCTGCATTACTCGCCAAGACCTCCCAAAGGATAGCTTCATAATTTATCAAGGTCAGCTGTTTTACTGCACAGCAGCAGAAGCTCTTTCATTTGCATTCATGTATGTATTGCAGCTGAGAGCGGCAGTGTAATTCCTTTTTGCATGTACAGAATGATCCTGAATCCTGAGTAAAGAAACCTAAATGTATGCAGATTCTTCCATACAGTGCACAAGGGCTCACTGAATGGAGAAGCATACTCTGTATGCAGAGTATGCATATCTGTATGCATACTCTGTATGCTTCTCAGTCACGTATATATCTAAACCCAGTTGAACCGCTATTGAGATTTTGGACCAAAGTGTTGGAGAGTGCTCTCCATCAAAGTCATCGAAATACCAAATGAGGGAATATCTTTATTCCTCCAGTAGAGACATGCAGAATCTATGTCAAGGAACATAAAAAATGTTCTTACTTAAAATACATATTTCTCTGTCTGTGTTTTTTACTGCCGCTTTGAGCACCACTTTTTGGGTGAACTGTCTCTTTTTTAATCTGAATGCTCTGTGCCATAACTGCCCAGGTCACCATGGCGATGTCGGTGCTCCAATGGCTGATATCTTGCTTCCTGGAGCTGCATACACTGAGAAATGTAGCACCTATGTGAACACTGAGGGCCGTGCCCAGCAGACCAAAGTGGCTGTGACTGCCCCGGGCATGGCTAGAGAGGACTGGAAGATCATCAGAGCCATATCTGAGGTGAACTACATCAAAGGATAATCATGTTATAAGAAATAATAAGAAATAAGGCTAAATGCTGTGTTTTTCTTTGGGTCCATTTTTAAGCTTGTTGGAGTCACTCTGCCATATGACACACTTGATGAAGTTCGTGAAAGGCTGGCAGAGGTTTCCCCAAATCTGGTGCGATATGATGACGTTGAGGAGGCCAACTACTTTAAGCAGGCTCATGAGCTGTCTAAGGTCAGCTGTTATCTTTCTCCCGCATGTGCTAAGTTGGTTACAGAGCAGGCACTAATAAAGCTTTATTAAAGTGTAAGCTTACTCAGTTGGTTTATCTGAGTTTGCTTCACGCTGTTCTTAATGGTGATATCTGGGCTATCTCTTTCAGGCAGTTGACCAGGCTGTCCTCACTGGACCTTTAGCCCCTCCACAGCTTACTGTGAAGGACTTCTATATGACAGGTAGGTCACTGTTCCTCTGGTACCGCTCTCACTAAACCGAGTTTGAATATTCTTAAGACTATAAGTCCTCCAGGAAACACAGCAGTGATGTATCACCTCCTTAATGTTGATATAATCGTGTTTATGTTTCTTTCATGTTATTGGTAGAAATTCTAATATAGTAATAGTAATGGCACATATTATAGCTTTTATCGCTGCACCCAATTTACAATGTGCCACAAGTGTTACATTATCGCTGAATAAAGTAACAAGTTTCCCATGTGTCCTGGAAAAGAGTCGACACATTTTCATTGAAAACACATGGAGAACAAAAGAAAAAGTTAAATGTCGTGGTAAATGTTGCGTTGTCATGAATTTTTTTCTTCTTTGTGTTTTGGCTGACAATGAACTACTAAGCTATCTACCAGAGCTCCCCAAATGGATAACATTTCCATCTGAAAGGGCTGAAAGTTATGTTCAGGATCATATTAACGTTAAATTGTTGGTTGATGGAGGAGAGTATTTTGAATAGGCTGCTCTTGGTTATGTTGTGGAAACCTCCATGTGCTACCATGTGAAGTGACTTGGGGGTATGTTCAAATACCCCTAAGTCACATCACATGGTAGTACATGCAAGTTGGATGACATTACATAACATTGCTTTCTTCCCAACTTGTTTTGAACGGTTGAATAATGTTAAATTGGTTAGCATGTTTGGTTCAGTTGCTAACGTTGACGTAGCTTGTATAGGTTTGTGATTCAACTCTGGCTATGCGCGATGGTGTTAAATGTGTGTTGTTGTTATAATAATGAATGAGAGTTAAGCACCGGCTAAATACTGCTTAACAGTACTTTTTTATTTGCTAGCATTGTCTCTTCCAACACAATGCTGCATTGCTAAGGTAAAATGGACCATGACATGAAACGTTTAACTTTTGTGGGTGTGATTAGCCTCGTTTAAGACTCCACTTAATATTTTTAGTACAGGGGCTAAAGTATGGTGTAATAAACTGATAAGACTTAGTGGCAGCTAATAATCCTAGAAAAGTCAACTCTAACTTTGAATCAATTTGTTCATTATTTCTAAGCATGGAAGAGATGATTTCATAGATAAATAAATGCAACTTCCACAGAGAAGAACATATTAGTGTATAGCGCAATCCCTGTCTGTCGGACCAGCTAGATCATCACAGAAACTTTCCTGGGAAATTATCTCTGGAAGAGAGGAGGAACCCTGAGTAATCATTTATGGTTTCCTGTTTACATGTCAGTAATCAGAGGAAGGTTTCTTTTAAGAAAAATACTAAAACCCACCCTCCAAGCTGAGCAAATACTTTGTGGCATTTACTGCTGTGCTTTGTTACTTCTGCGGTTGTTAAGGAGGCAAGCCACTTGGACCACCCACAATGAATTTGAATCTCTTAGAAACTATTTACCATTATGTAGGCATGCATACATAGACTGAAAGTAATTGTTATTTGTCATGGACCTTGTTAATGGGTGAAGTTTAGAACCACCATTTTTAGAATCAAGTTGTTATTCTTTTACAATTAGCTATCCATATTCCGATTAAGCTCTTACTCTAATTAATATAGGTTTAAAATATTCCTTTTAAATGCAGCTATTGTAATACCATAGTTGGATACAGGTTTTCTTTCCCTTGTTTCAAAATGGCACGAATATTTCGACAGCTAATTCTTATTGTATAGAAGAGAGAAAAGATACATACTGAAAATGTTGCTATTCTCAAAGCGCTACAGCTAAGGGGATCAAAATGTTAATTTGCAATGGACTAATGGGACCATTAAAATCAGAAGAGTTTGTCTTATTAAGAGTATAATGTGTTCAGCAAAAATTCTAGTATATACCTAACGTTAACAAATGGCATTACAGTTTGTAGCAGCTGTATCTACTTTCTCTCAACAAATTGCATTTTCTTTGACAAATGTATTTTTAGTTTAAAGCTGCATCTGCAAAACAAAAATAGTGTTATCTGTAAGATGGTGATTAATAACACCCACATATTCATCCTTTAAAATAATGCCATTGCAACACTATACTCTTCTTTAGCATTATTGTTTCACTTACAGGTTAGGATTTTAATGTGTATCTTTCTGCAACTTTGTCATGAAATGTTGAAGTTACATACAGTTTTAATTAATAGCATCATAAACACCCATCGATTTTCTAGTTTGACCGATTATAATGTTAAGTGTTGGTCTTCACAGTAATTTATGCGTGTGCAGATTTAAAATGTGCTCTTAATCTTCACTCACAGATCCGATAAGCAGAGCCTCCCAGACGATGGCGAAGTGTGTGAAAGCTGTCACAGAGGGAGCACAAGCTGTGGAAGAGCCACTCATATGCTAAAGCACAATGGATAGCCATACAACCCTTGAAAAAAAATGACCAAAAATGTATACATCATCATCTATATGCATTATGGACCTAACATACTTTAATAACCTGCAGAAAACATGTGTATGTGCTTCTTGCAGAGTGAATATGTAAGCTTAGGGTTTACTGAATTTCCAAAGATACACTCCTTATTTTTTCATTTGTTAGGACATAAACATTTTTAGTAGGTGTGAGTGATCAAAGGTTTAATATACTTATACTTCAAAAGTAGGTCTAGTATATTGTCTTGTAACATTACCAACATAAACAAAGTTAAGATTATATTTTCCTAAAGTATGGAGTATATGGTATTACAAGTATTTGTGTGATATGTAATAAACCAGTTTTATGTAGCAAGCCTAATGAATCTTTGCAAATCCCCTATTTAAGTTTATGCTCTTATTTATTAAAATAAAAAATGTTAAAAGTCTCAAAAATATGTGCAGGCACTATTCTGTATAACTTTTCTCGAGCTCCTGTATCTCCCTGGCACGTGGTCCATCATCAGCGTACAGCCGGCAACAGTGGCAGCAGTGATGGTAACGCATTCACATGGAGGACGATCGCCGTGGTCGAGGTGGATTTTACACGGCAACACTTTGCAGGACCTCTCAGTCAATATAATTTAACCCAATTGTTTTAAATGTGAAAAATGTAAAACGGCACACACAAACACTCATTCCTGTCATAAAGAGATTAACATGACACTTCTACACTGTAAAGGCTTTTAACAAAGTTGAATTTCCAATATGGTAGGAGAGGTTGTTGTTGTTGAGCGGATTGTTGTCATGTCCTCGCAGTGCCTGTAGTGGTGCTGTGAGGAGTCTGCTGTGGATCCAACAAAAATCCTCAGCAGCCTGCCTACTGCTTGTAATTTGCTCTGGATAGCCTATATTTTAATGCATCCTTATTTCAAGATATACCGAGCTCGATGAAGATCACTGTTATTATCCTGTCTTCAATATCGATGCACAAATAGCCTAGCCGATTCTAATAGACATTTCGGCCGTCTATCTGGAGCGAATACCTTACACAGCCCATACCAATTCAAGGTAAGCGAATTCGTCTAGGCCTCGCTCTCGATTTCTGAGTGTACCGTTTTGCGCAGGCTTCAAACGGCCAGGCGTTCAACTATAAGCCGCTGTGCTATCAAAGCTAATAGGCCTGTTATTAATGACTCGTTTATTTTGTAACTTGTGATCTGACTAAATGAGTCCGTGTCTAACGTAGAAGTGGGGAGTTATACAATCTTGACAGTCTCAAGTCCCCCAATGGGACACTATGTAACGATAATAGCTATAATTCATATCGATTACGGAGGCCTTCGGGTACAGGCCTTAAGCCTCGTATGTAGACCCTTTGTTTGAAAGTATTTGGCGATAAATGTATTATATTAATATATAAAAAAAATTCCACGGTTGGCGCCAATTATTGCTTGAAATGTATGATTACGCTTCCATTTTTACTTGATGAAACTAAACTGAAAATAGACATTTTTAGTGTTGCCATTTGCTGATGTTTCCGTTTCCTGGTTAGCTACCGCCTACTAATTTGTGTTTTTAGCTTTGATAGCTTGTTAGCTAACTAGCAAATTTGACTTTTTGTTTATCTAGTAAAATGTATTTCTGCCTGAATATGTATAACGTAGTATTTTATAGATTAGTATACGGGATTATGTTACATGTAGATACGTTTACACTCTTATAGCGTTAAATTTGACATCTGTCTATCGGCTCCAAGCTAATGTTGGCTAGCTCCCCAGGCTCCAATGATAGTTACGCTAGCTAACGTTAGTCACCGTCTGATGCCTGTCCGGCTCTCCGTGTCTAAAGTTAACATGAGACCAGGCGGATACAAATGACGCATACACAACCTGCCCTTATGTGTCCAACATGTCTGTCTGTCTGTCTGAACCCTAGCGATGGCATAACCTTCTTTAATGCACACAATTATAGTTAAATGTAGCAGCCAAGATACTGCTGAACCTGAGCAGCTAACGCTACAATATCGTTACAGTGTATTGGGACATAATCTACCCGAAGTATCCTGTTAGTTTTGATTGTTTATTGTGAAGCATTTACATAGAAATGCGTTCTTGTTGGATCTAAAAAGGCGTCTTTTTGATTGAGTTATTTGAATGTTCAGGTAGTTTTGTAAGGATGCCTACACACTTGCAGGTGACTTGTTTTCTAGCTTTTAAGTTCATGCAATATAGATTAGTGTGTATATATATATATATATATATATATATATATATATATATATAGATATAGATATATATTTATATATATATATATATAGATATAGATATAGATATAGATAGTATTATACAACCATCATAATGATCTTGTAAGTGCTAGCTTGAAGGATCATTGAATGGACTGCTGGATAAAATTACATATTCTCTGTTTACCAACTGTTTCTCAATGAGATATTTTGACACTTACAATGAGAAGGTGTGAAAGCCAATAGAACTCATAAGCAAAGTTTGTCTTGACTAAAGTGTTCTCAAATAAGTATTAATATGTCAGTATGTTGTTTTATTTTGCACAATATAGGGTCCGGTAATAGTAACTTACTTTTAACATGACACTGAAAATATTAACGGATCAAATATATTGTATAATTATGTGGCTTCCTGAATATTTACTCTCATTAAATATTAGCTAAGAGCTTGGGAAACAGCCACCTGTTGTAGAAGTGACTATTTCCCTGCCTCTTAACCCTGCATGTGCATGCATGGTTACCTCATCAGTATGAAGTTAGAGATATAACTCTTGGTTTTCCCTGACTTTATCCCATCAGCTGATGTTGTCAAGAACAAGAGTCACGTGATGTATGAAGGCAAACACATACACTTCTCAGAGGTGGACAATAAGCCGTTGTGCTCATACAGCCCAAAGCTCTGCAAGCAGCGCAGACTAAATGGCTATGCTTTCTGTATCCGGCACGTTCTGGAGGATAAGACCGCCCCCTTCAAGCAATGTGAATATGTGGCCAAGTACAACAGCCAGCGATGTACCAACCCCATCCCCAAGTCGGAGGACCGCAGGTGTGAATTGTCATGTTAATCAATTAAATACCACTACATGTGCATGTCTAGCGTATTATTCCACTATGCTGTGCAGAAAACTTGCTGTGCACAGTATGCTGAGGATGTGTTCTTGTTTTCCAGATACTGTAACAGCCACCTGCAGGTTCTGGGCTTTATCCCCAAGAAGGAACGGAAAAAGAAACATGATGCTTTGGAGGAAATGCGCTCACGGGCTCACCTGGAGTCAGTGGCTCTCAACATAACTGTGCCCTCTCTAGCTCTGAAAGTTCCCAATGGTCTAGATGAACTACCACCATCTCCTCCCTGTACACGCCTGTTACCCCTCCCTGACGGGGAACTCCTGGACCCTTTTGCCTTTTATGAGGATGACATAGATGGGGAGGAGGTGGGTACACCTCGGAAGGGCAGCGCCATCAAGAAAAAACTACAGAGTCGGCTGGTGCTCAACCAGAAACTCTGCCATGACACGGACCTCTTCCAGCCACATCCTGAGCACTTTAGTCCCTCCCCTGCCCCCCGTGTCCACCCCTCCTCACCGCTCAACACTCATCTCCCGCGGCAGCAGTCAGGTCTCCTCCAGCCGCCCCAGCACTCCAGCGTGACTTCCTTCATCTTCCCAGGACAGCAGCAGGGTTTATTATGCAATCCACCACCACCTCAGACGGTCAACTTTCTGCCTCCAGGGATGCCCGCTAATGCAGCACCCAGTCCAGTGCAACCTTCTGGGCCATCACTCAGCAGGAAAATGCCTTTCAATGCTACTCACTTGCCTGTCAGTTGCAAGGACAGTGGCAGTAACAATCTGCGGCACATGGTTGTCATGCGTCCTGCTGCCTTCTCACCTTCTGCCAGCTGCCTGGCCAGGTTGCAACATCTGGTGCAGCTCTGTGCCAAGACACACCAGGAGCATGGAGACCTCTTTCCTCATCTAGGTGCTTAATTTAAATTTACCACTCAGTTTTTTTTCCTTACGTATAAATTCATGTGCAGTTTTTAGGGACTGTGTAAAATAGTTCAGATATAGTGTAGCAATTGAGATTTGAGCCTGCCAAGTTAGATGAGCTGCTCTAACAAGTTCTCTTCCAGGACTGGACTGGTCAGAGGACAGTGCTGATGATGATGATGAAGAGGAGGCAGAGACATTTGTTCCTTTCCAGAGCTCTTGGAGACCACAGAATGGGTCGGTATCCTATTACTTACACTTACAGTGTAAACTATGACCTGACGCTTCTCGTCATGACTGCTATTAATTGTTTTCTAAATAGGTTGGAAGAAGACAGCGGTTCCTCACGGCGAACGCGGCTACTTAGGCTTTGCTCGTACCTCCAGGAGAAATACAAGCACATGTGCAGGCAGGAGAGGGCGAGCATCCGCCAAAAGAGATACCGCTATGTCTTTCGCAAAGCCTTGCTGCACGCTGCCAGTAACAACCCAGATTGTGCTGGTCAGCTGATCCAGGAGTTACGTGGTGCCTCTCGAAGCTCCTCAAGGTAATTTCTCACAAATGTCATCAATTTTGCTTATCTCACAGGACTAATATGAACCAGTCACAAACCCTACATCTCTCACCTGTGTTTTATATCAGTGCACATAACAAATGTGAAGTGTTGTCAGTGTTGTAGCTGGTCTATATGTTTCTACAGTGTGGCTCCAGGAAGGCAGCAGAGCACAGACACGGGGACCTGCACTGGCAGCACAAAGGGCCAGGCCTGCAGCAACAGGGCTCTGCCCTTCACTCGACACTGCTTTCAGCGTATCCTTTCCACCAAATCTCTTAATGGTACAGCTGGTTGCAACAAGTGCAGAAGAATGACTGTGATTCTGTTTTCTAATTTGAAAATGTGTTTTCTTTTTATCAGATTTTTCTTTTTTAATCGCATAATTTGATGTACAATATTCCTGTCTAGTGTTTTGTGTTGTTTCCTTTTATTGTTCACTGTAGACATCCTGTTGAATCGTTCCCAGCAGCTCTTTGCTAGTTGCACAGCCAAATTTGCAGATGGTCAGCAGTGCTCCATCCCTGTGTTTGATATCACACACCAGACTCCACTCTGTGAAGAGCATGCCAAAAAAATGGTGAGTTCAATATTCAAAAGACAATTTTAACTTTTTGGAAATGTTTTATTTTTGCAGAGAAGAAAAAGAAAAATAAGCCTATTTCCCCAAATGTTAAACTTTTCCTTTTTAGTGTTGTCTTCATTACATGTGAATGCTCTGTTTGATTTTGCATGGGCTATGTGACTCAATGCTCTCCCATACATAACACACAGGATAACTTCCTGCGAGGGGATGGTAACCGACGGGTGCAGCACCAGCAACAGCAACAGCGCAAGCCACGTAAAAAGACCAAACCACCGGCGCTCACCAAAAAACACAAGAAGAAGAGGAGGAGAGGACCGCGGAGGCCTCAGAAACCCATCCCTCCAGCGTTGCCACAGGGGAACCTGGGAATGCCTTCTACAAGCCTAGCAATGCCCTCACAGACCAGCATCAGGTCTGCTACACTTGTATCTCTACACTGTTGACTTAAAAATTTAGTGTGCAGAGCTCCAGTGTCAGGGAGAACACGGCTTGTTCACAGGCTCTCATGTCACTCGTGTATAATTCTTCTCTGCAGTAGCAATTTTTAGCAATTTGCTTTTGATTTTTTCACCAAGCATTTGTATTCTCATCTTTGTGACAGGAGCCCTTCAACTCCAGACCTGAGTACAGAGGAGCTTCCTGACGATATCACCAATGAAATGGCAGACATTCCAAATGACCTTGAGCTAAACCAGGAGGACTTCTCCGATGTGCTACCCAGACTACCTGATGACCTGCAGGACTTCGACTTGTTTGAAGGTTGTCATTCAGCTCATTCTTTTCATGTGTATGCTAACAAAGTCTGATCTTATGATGTGTTATGGAAGGAAAATAGCCCAAAACTCTTAAAATTGACCAGTCCAGCCGCAGTAGAAGTCCTGCATTCAGAAAACGTATTGGCATCAAAACATAATGAAAATGTCATAAGTAAAAGTACTCATGCAGAATAATATATATTACATTCTTAATATTGATGCATTAATGCGGCTGGGTAGCTTAATCTATAACAATACATCATCATTTATTTGTTGATTTATATTTTGTGCTAATAATCTATATCCACAAAGTAACTGAAGCTGTCAAATAAATTTAGTGGAATAAAAAGTATAATATTTATCTCTGAGATGTATCGAAGAAGTATAAAGTACCTCAAAATTGTTCTTAAGTAGTTTTGCTTTTCTGTACTGACATTTTGATAAATGGTGTGTGTGTGTGTGTGTGTGTGTGTGTGTGTGTGTGTGTGTGTGTGTGTGTGTGTGTGTGTGTGTGTGTGTGTGTGTGTGTGTGTGTGTGTGTGTGTGTGTGTGTAGGTAAGAATGGGGATTTATTGCCCACCACGGAGGAGGCTGAGGAGCTGGTGCGTGCACTGCAGGCTATGGGGTCCTACCCAGACTCTTTGGTGTGCCTGACCTCCATGGGAGACCTGGCTCCTTCTGAAGGAGTGGACCACCGAGCCATGGCGGTGTTCCCTGGTCCGGTCCAGCCGGGGGGAATGGGCGACCTGCTCAACAGCCGCATCCCTACAGAGAACTTCACCAGCCTCGAGCTGGAGGACAATCTACTGCAGTCTACTGGGGGTCACTTTCCCCCCTCGCCGCCATCTCAGCCCGCCAACCAGCCCCAGACGTCGTGCTCCAACCTGACCTCATCTTCTTCTGCAGTAGCCCCCTCCACCACCTCTCTGCTCACTCAGACCTCAATAACAGAACGAACGTTTCCCCGCACACACACATCCCATGTCCTGGCCAAGTCGGACGCCCCTACATCATCTCCCCAAGGCAGCCACTACAGCAGTGAGCACGTGCCATCCCCATACAGCGACCACATATCTTCTCCCCATGCCAGCTCCTTTCAGACAGACACCCCTCTACTGCTGGAAGTGCCCCTCAGCGGGGTACCCGGACCCCCGCGCTCATCATGGAACAATCTCCCTCTCCCCCTCACAGACCCCACGCAGTTTGGCACTCTCATAGGATCAGAAAGTCATCTCATATCCACCTCCCTGTCCACGCCCCCGGCCACCACACACTCTGTGACGCTGCAGCCCATGGCGGCGCTTTCGGCGATGCCCCAGAGTGGCTTGACGGGTTTAACAACTTCCCCTGCCCCCTCATCGTCACATGATCTTCTGACCTCCACAAAGTCCAAGCAGCAGCTCCCACAGTTCAGCGCGGCCTTTGGCCATCAATTGGCCTCCCACAGTGGCATCCCGAAAGACGTGCAGCCCAGCCACAGCTCCACAGCGCCCCCCGCTGGCTATTCCATAGTTAGTGCCACCGCTGCAAGTGCCAACAGCGCCACACCACCCTTCACGCAAAGTAAATGAGAGCAGTCGGCCGGCAGCGGCTGCAAGACGGCCTGTTGACTCACAGTCACTTACAATCCAGTCGACTGGCTGCTGACTAACCCCCCCTCTTCGTCTGCTATGTGTGCAATGTGGTGATAGTGCACTATTTGATAATGAATTTGCACAACCTCAGATTTTCCACACTATTTTCGTTCTTTTATTCTGTAGCCAGGCGGTCTCTGGGATTTTAAGTTGGTGTGAGTCCACTCGTTTGATGCCTTGTGGTTTCGTCAGCAAGGGGGTAACAGTCCGATTTTATGATGAATTGAACGGGTGAAAATTGGCGGAAGGACCTTTTTGGCAGAGATTATCTGTCACAGTGCTCAGAATTAATTGACGTAGAAGCCTCAATCAATGGTCGGTTTGTTTGCTTTGCCAGTTAGTCGTGTCTTTTTAAATGATCAACTGTACCCTGCCTTGCTCAGATAGCCATTGCATTTTTAATTTTCAACCCATTTCATACACTGCTTCTGTCACCCTCTGAAAAACAAAGAGTACAGGTTGTGATATTTGTGACCCATTATGTTTCAAGCTATTTAACTGTTATCATGATTATAGAATCTTACGGAGTCAGATTTCTCAGTCATATGAATTTACCAAAATACTTTTAAACATCAGTTTTTTTATTGTGTATACTGTATATGTGCTCATTTATTGGTTTGCTCAGACGTCAAAATCTCTGACCTCACCATTGGTTGTGGCACTCTGAGTGGCCTAGTAGACACTTGAAGGTAATTATAGTTTCTTAAAGCAATAAACACATTAACATAACTCAAGCATTGTAAGGTATTTTATTGGTCTCATTACATGTAGCTTCACTTGATGGATCAGGAATATATTTTGGCCTCTATAACTGTTGTAATGTTTTTATTTTACTGCAGTTTCACTCAGAATTAGAGCCTAGGGAGACCAGTGATCAGGTCAGCCTAACTTCTTCTCTCGGGTCATACCGAGTGAATTTTTAAGTCTAATATGAGTTTCAGTGTTAATGATGACGTAATACAGGGACTTTAAGTGTCTACTCTCAAAGGTGCTCTGTGGTCCACATATACAATGGTTATTAGTGACTTGCATGTCAGGACTCTAAGGAAACCTACTTTAATACATCAAGGCCAGAACACCCTGACAGGGCTACGGTAGGTGATTTTAAATGGTATAAATTGGTGTGTTGAGCAGTGTCTGTTTTATTCTAAAACTCCCATTATAAAAGTTTTAAGCGAAATGATGCAAACCCGGGGTCTGATTTTAATTTTAGAAAATGAGAACCACCTGAGGGCTGAGGGCCCCCCCTCCTGTCTGTTACCGACTCATACATCATGGCTTTTGATGGATAATATATTAGACATTTGACAGATTGTCAGACATTGTTGCGTATTAAGTATATAGAGTAGCAAGTCTCTATCTTGGGGTTCGTTGGTGAATTGAGTAGCAATGGATTGAAATTGTTATTTGCAATGTTTTCAGTGGAACCTGTGTCTTGTAGAATGAGTCTCGTTTTTAATGGCTATCAAAACGGTTGTACGTTGGAGGGATCAATGTTTGTATGCTGTCATTTAGTTTCTAAATAATATATCCTGTTGGAGAGTATTTTTGATAGCTATTAAACTCCAGGAAGAAGTCTTGAGATTTGCATGGTGCAGAAACCTTGTGTGTGAGAGCATTAATATAATATTATTGGATTATGGTCACTGGCTTGATTCTTGGTGGTCTGAAATTTAGGAATATATGCATCGCCATTTCATTTTGTGGAGAAAAACTGATCAACGTTACAGTTGTTGTTTTTTCAACATAGATTTGCACAGGAGTGGATGAGGCCGCTGGTGTTTCACATGTCCCGTGTCTGTCTTGCTTTTTATTTTTATTTTTTATATATAATGTTTTTGCTTGGACGCTCATTAAATGAACAGCTGCCATCATTACCAGACCCCCCCCCCCCTATGTCCAGCTGTGAGAAGGCCCAGTTCTGTCTCTCAGTTCCAAAGAGAAAACACATAATGAAGTGTAAACCTGTAGCTCCACCAGAGACAACTGGGCTTCTCAGTGACTGCAGTGTTGTAACTAAGTCATGAACACAGTGCCCCTAAAGGTTAAAAAAACAAAACAAAAAACTAGTTGGATGGAAATGTTTGCAAGGCATTACTGCTGTATCCACATAGCATGAGATTAGTCACCGCACCAGTTTACTCTCCCAAAAACCACATAGAACAAAATTAACAGGGCTCGTACTGTAGGCACATTTAACTGCTTGAATTCAGAGATGGCTGACAAATTCCTATACTCATTGAATGTACTGTATTACTGTTTTTAAAGATAGGATGAGCTAATCTAGTCACCTTTTGTTATTGGTCCTTGTTTAATTTGTCTAAGGTATTTTTTGTATACAAAGGTTTACATTTTTATGTATATTTTTCTTGTGTACAAATGATGTAATATGTGTACAAACACTGTATGTAATATCTGTATATAGTGTGAGAAATTTGATCTTTTGTTTTTGGATGTATAAATAAAACTTGCTGTGAGGTATTTGCTGACAGTTTGTGGAATTCTTTTTTTTTTTTTACTAGTAAGTTAAAAATACTTTCCACTAAACACGTGATGTCAGGTGTGTCCATGCGCGTGGAGATCAGATGTGACTGATATCACAGAAAATAGTTTGTTTAGGCATGACTCAAACAACGGCAAACCTATTCATCAAATTTGTAATTGATTTTTATTTTTTCCTTAATCATTTGACAACTTTCAATAAATCCAACAGCATTGTCCTGAATTAGCAAACATGTATACTGGACTATAAACTGTTAGCAAAGTCACAAAACGAAATGTACATTTCAAGTGATTGCTATCCAGTGTATACTGAAACTTTAACACATCACAGAACCAAACTTCACTCCCTCTATTACATAATACTGCTCTTTTGGGTTATAAAAATAGTTTAATAGAATATATGCCTACTTGTGCTAAGAAATTACTCCTGGTGATCACACTGCTTTATTGCCATACAACAACATACAAAAAGGGGGAAACATAAAATAAAACTGGTGTAATTGCAACACAAGTCGCCTTTTTAAGTACCATTTAAAAAAAAAAAAAAAAAAAGCAAAATAAATCTGAAAAGTGCAACATATTAAAGATAAGGAGTCATAATCGACCATGTAAAAAGGTGCAAATTTAATTTGTCTCCGTTTTGGATGGAGGACTTCCATGGCACATTTCACATGAGAAGTTTGAATTGAGAGCGGAGTCATTGTTCATAGAAGAGCAGAAAACAGAAACGGAGTGAAAATAGAAATCATTGAGTCTGGTACCTTTACTTGATTAACCAATCTTTACTTTGAACAATACATTTGGACTTTTACTCATTAAAACTGTGAAAAACATGTCATGTATTTTGAGAGAAAAGTTCCATTTAACTTACAATATAAGGAGTTAAAAGAATAATTTGACATAATGGGAGATCCGCTCATCAGCTCTGGCGGAAGGTTTGGGGAAATATGAAGCTAAAGCTAGCATAGCAACAAATCTGTTTTTATTCTGTCGCTTGGTAATCAGCAGAGACAGGAAGTCTCTGGTCCAAGCCAAGAAATAGTGCGGATTTTGTGGACAGAGCCGGGCTACTAAGTGTTAACTAAGCGAACCGGCATAGCCGCATATTTAACAGACAAATAGAAAGCAAATAACCGTATTTCCCAAATGTTGAACTTTCTCTTTAACTTGCCCTGTTTTCTGTGGTACCGTGTATTGCCCATTGCAGAAACAATATATCATCTGACTTCATAAGAATTATGAAAATTCCTCTAGTCTGATAATACAAAAAAAAGGAGACAATTTGTTCACACATGTGTCATACTGGCCAGGAATGAAATAAATTATTTTTGATCTTTTATCATTTGTCTTTTAAAAGTATTGCTGCATATGCATTTCAATACCAGAGGAGGCGGGAGGGGGGGGGAAGAAAAAAGACAACAAAAGCATTGAATCTAACATTTTAAAGCTGATACTATTCACCCCATTCATCACAAATACTCTAAGGCTGATTCGACTCTGTTTAGGAGGACTCAACATTCCTCCAGTCCTGCAGCAGTATGCTACAACGCATACTGGTCAGGCCAACCAATAGGCTTTTATACTGTTATACTATCATGCACATTCCTTTTAAACTACCGTCACAAGTAGTCGCAGTGCCGCTGGTCTCTGAACACCTTGTGGCTTCTTGTTAATATGTACATCTGAGAGCCATATTATCTACTATGCGAGAAGTCTTTGTCTATATGCATTTACTGTACAACTGAAAAACCTTTCAGAAGTCCAAATGGAAAGATACAGCCAGGCAAATATTACACTGCATGACCAATTCTAGAGTCCAAGCTGTGAGACTTCAGGTGGACTTTTTTTTTGTCCCAGTTAGCATACCTGCAAAATACTCTAAGTCTCGTGCTACTGTTTTATGGCTACTTTGTTTATAGTCAAAAAGGCATTTATACTTGAAGTGCAATTAAAGCTGTAGGTACGCTGAGGAGATAGATAGTACCACTGCAGCTCCTAGGAAGACTAACAGAGTCTGCTGATTTATAAACTAGATGATGGCATTGCCCAGTTAATGGAATGAATGGACAAAACCTCAGTTTATCTAACCAGTCAAAAACACACAGCAAAAAAAGAAGGGTGAGGCAAAGTCCAACAAACCAACACAACTCGAGGCCTTGTGGAATCGGGGCTGGCAACAGAGCATCCAGTGTTTCGAACTGGTGGGGGCTTCATGGATCCAGCCTTTTGTTTTTTACATTCTCCAACATTATTAAAGCCACAGCATCGAGCGTGAAACCAAAAAGTTAAAGAGAATTAAGAAATGTATAATAAATCAATAGTAAAACATGATAAGAGGGCAGACATTTTTCATTCACTGGGTGAGTATTTGAAAAGTTTTACAACTGGAGAAATCAAAGACCGATATACAAAAGAACAAGTAGAAAGGCAAGGCAATCTCATGTATGGCCATTTTAGTCTCTCAAAATATTTACCTCACAACCATTATCTACAGTTTGCATTTGGCCATTTGTACACAGTGGCTCCATTAGAAACGCTCCATAATTTTTTCATGAATCTGTAGAAATTAGCTTATTTACAAGACTGTACAACCACCCTAGAGCTCTTTCAGTCTCCCAGAGGAACCAATCCACTTAAAGCAGGATACCTGAGTTTTCAATAGAATGCTTCAACCCACTCGTCATTCTTCACCGCACATTTCACAGGGTATCTCGCACAGCCACACACACATGCACACAATTAATTAAGCAAGGTACTTTCTCCAAAAGGATACAGAGTGTAAACCTTTGAGAAAAAAGCCACACACACTCACCAAAACCAATAACTCAAGAGTCCTTGCAGAAAGATAGCTGACTCAATCATTAAAAATAAAAACAGTTGTGAAGGAGGTATTGAGAGGGGACATCTTACAGCAGGTGGCAGTCGTGGAAGCAGCAGAGTGGCTGGCCACTGACTGTCCTTAATAGGAACCCTCTGGTGGTGTGCTAGCGTATAAACAGACATTAAGTAGGCCAAGATTTGCTTCAGGCAAATGAGTGATGGAGACCTTCCTGGGAGACTTCATTCAGGCTGTAGAGGTCAGAGAAAAGGTCTGACTGCTGCCACCAGGGTGGACATTTAGAGCAGAGCTGGATGCAGCTCCTTTCAGTGACTGGCAGCTGCCTGTGGCACAGAAAACCTGACAAACATCAGGAAACAATGTTAATATTTACTTTGTGAACAGGCCTCTGGTTAAAAGGTCTCGAGTCACAGTAGTGAACTTAATGTTCATTACTAGGGCTGTGTATTGGCAATATTCTGGCGATACGCATCTCGATACAGGGATTACGATTCAATACGTTAGAATATTCTGCAATACTGTAACTTTCAAACATCAATAGTGTTTTTAAAAATCAATAGTTTCACAAAACATAATATCGTGATACTCAAGTGTATTGATATTTTCTTACACCCCTATTGCACATCAGAAAACTTAATGGATGGATGACAAATGGATAGCCACTTTACTACGTCTATATGCTGTATCCTTAACTTCTCTGTGGAAATAAAGGATACAGCATCGCAACTGATGCCCTTAATGATCCCAGTACATTGGAACACATACCTTCATCACATTCAGGAAGTGAATATTCCATCTCATGAGACTTTCACGTGAATTTACTTGAAGAATATAGTGAGAAGTGATAATGAGAACTCTGATTACCTCTGAAGTCTCTGCACTAGTTCAGCTACAAGGGAGTCACAGATCCCTGGGTGCGTTTCTTCTGCCAGGAAAATGGCCTCCCGCAGCGCCTCTGCAGCCTCCGGCTTGCCATTACGTGTCTCTCCCTTTTCTTTCAACTGCAACAATGACATCTTTTAGATAACAGTACAATGTGAACTTCCTAAATATTTCATTTATAGAGCCGTCTCTTGACTTGAGGTAACTTGTTAATGCCTTTACCTCAGTAAACAATGGAGAAAAAATTGTTTCCAAGCTTTGTGACAAAGGCCTCTTTGAACTCTCCTGCACCTGGAAAAAAAAAGTGATGATTTTAATGTTAAAAAGGGAAATCTGGAAGACTTGCTCAACAACAAATGTATTACTTTATTCCTCTACCACGGCGTATGGTCTCACCTGTTTCTGTTCGAGCTCAGCAGCCTGTGCTGCCCCGTTCTGAAACTTTCTGAGGTCCTTCTCCCTGATGGTGTTGAAGATCCAGTCATCATTGCCAGCGTCATCTCCTCCAGAGGCCTGGCCATTTGCCTCTCTACAGTGACACAGGATTTTTAGGACCATCATTAGTGTGCTATTAAAGTGGCAAGATTTTGCCTCAGAGTACACGTTTGCCATTAACTGGATGGTGATGGGGGCAGAACACTTACTCGTCAGAGTCATCTGAGCTGGATGCTTCCCGGGACTGCTCTGACTTCCACCTCTTGTATCTGTCAATCAGCTCTGCAAGATAGGACGTCTTTTTGGCATGCCTTACAATATACTTATGTTTTAACAGCTCTTTGGCAGTTGGCCTCTAAGGAAAACACACAAAAAACAAAACTTAGCGGTTAATATTAAAAGAATACTGTGCACTATTACTCGTAACAGTATGAACAGTAAGAGTCCTTTACACTTACAAAGCTAGGCTCCTTATTTAAACAGGCTTCAATAAATTCTTTCAGTGGTTTGCTGTAGTTTCCTTCCAGTGTTGGGGGATTGTTCTTTGGGATGAGGAACAAGACCTTCATAGGATGAAGCTCAGAGTGCGGCGGCTCTCCTTTAGCCAGTTCTATTGCCGTTATTCCTAAAGACCAGATGTCGGCCTAGAATACGAAGACATTTGGGACGGAAAAGATCATCTTAATAAAGCAGCAGAATCTGACGCATTGGTCCACAAATACACACATTGACAAAATGCTCTGTGACATGACCTTTAAACTGGCTGACATTATCAGCATGGGTGTATTTGAGGAAGTCCTGCAAACTGTAGACTGTGACATAGTGCTGCTGTTGAAGAGCCTCACTGACTCATGTTGTGGTTATTCCAAAAATATGCATTTGGTCATTTCTAGTCTAGAAAACCAGCACACAGCATCAACAGAGCAAGGACAAAATGTACAAATCATTTAGAGAGCCGTTTCACACAGATCTTTTTTTCTTTGGACAATGTTCTTCACCACTATTTTATTTGTTAGATTCAGTTTTACATATTCTGTCACATGTGGTCACTTTCTGTTTTTCTATCTTGTTCAACACAGGAAGTCTGTTACATGTTTTCATCAGCAACATTAAATTTCCATCTTTTTACAGAGACATCAAAAAGGTTTGACACGTCGCTGGGTTGATCTGATTGATATAAACTCTATAAACCTTTTAATAAGCCCGATATATTTTCCTTCATGCTCTCACTGTGCCCTCCCTCTTTCTTGCACTGGTGTGGCTCGACTCACCGCTGGCCACAAGTCGACTAGTCCAATAGAAAAACTCCCACAACTCCAGATGTTCAGTCCAACACAGCTGACGTGTTAAACCTACAATAAGCTTTTGTGATCCAGCGGTCAAACTCATGTGTCTTGCAATGGTACATGTGCAGTAAAGTTTACTTCCTGTTATGCTACAAAATGACCTTTAGCAATGTGTTGTCAATTAAAGCCTAATTGACAACAAACTAAAACTATAGATTTCTTTGAGAGTCTGCTTTCCATCACTAAACTATAATAATAATAATATCATATATATATATATATATATATATATATATATATATATATATATATATATATATATATATATATATATATATATATATAAAAAATTCTGACCTTTGAGTCGTAGGCAGATTGCTTTATGACTTCAGGTGCCATCCAGAAAGGAGTACCAACAAATGTGTTTCTTTTTATCTGGGTGTCTGTCAGCTGGCCCGCCACTCCGAAGTCAGCCAGCTTCACTTCGCCTTGTTCCGACAGCAACACGTTGGCAGCTGAAAGCAAAGCAAGAGGACAAACATGTAACTTTCTGTGCTTAAATGAACATTCAGTATATGAAAAGCTACAGACAATGCTATGTCTCAACCACTTAGGTAATATGATTGAACTCTGACCAGTTGACCCTCACACACATTTCTAAAGAAACATTATATACAGCTCCTGTTTGCATTGCTCTCTCCACACCAACATGCCGGCTCCAGTACTATGAATGTCTGAACAAAGGATAGAGATTACACATCTCAACAGAATTTACATTCAAGTGTAAAATGCGACAGATTAAAGTATTCCGACTTGTCTTTGGGTCTGATTACAGACAGCACTCAGCAGCTGGTGATGCCTCTGCTAATACACATTAAAGCCTCACTTCAGCATTTTTAAACAAAACTATTGAGAAAATGTTTCCAAGATTAAACCATTCACCAAACTATTGTTCAAACAAGGCACCAGTCTTACCTTTGATATCTCTGTGGATTTTCTTTTCAGAGTGCAGATACTCGAGACCTTTCAGGATCTCTCTCAGAATTGTGGCAATCTGCGTTTCATCCAGGGCACCGGGTTCCAACTACAAAAGAAACGGAGACATTAGAGGAGACAGGGGACTTTGGGCCTAACTTTGAAAGATGGATGGCACAGATTGTACACATCAGATAACTGTCAAAATGGCCTGCAAATCAAATACAATCATCTTCAAATAGGTCATTTATTTCATTTTGCTATAGACTTACCAAATCCAGGGCTGATCCTCCACCCAAATACTCCATAATAATCCATAATTTTGTACCCTGCAAAATAAACCACGTATTCAGTCAGATAGTGTCAGACAGAAGTTGCATTAGTTATTACAAACAGAGTTGATAAATACTATGTCCACTTCAATTAAATAAAACAATTTAAATCAAATTCTACCTGGGCCTCTTTGTGCCTAGTAGATATAATATGTACAGTGGAGCGATTGTATTGTAAATAGATGAAATTGCATTGATTTAGGCAAGTGGTCAGAATCATGTACCGTGTGTTCAGTCATAATATGACAAAACTGAAAGGGTCATTTCCCAATTAATATGCGATTATTACTGACATAATTATCAGTTCATCGCCGGACACTAGCGCTATTAATACTAAAATATTCAATTACATTTTAAACAAGCTGTTTTTTTTCTGACCAATGACGACAGCTACTTCTCTAAAACCTACAAATAAAAACAATCAGAGCTGTTAAATCCTCTAAAAAGTCATTTTCATGAGGCTATACAGATCACATTATTAATAGATAATGTGATTCAAATCTTAAGAACAGGAACTAATATAGCAAGCTGCTTCAAGTAGGCAGAGCCTTGGTACGTCCACTCCTCTACAGACTTCAGTTGGACTGAATCTTGTGCTCGTCTAACACACCAAAAACATCTCGGCTGTCTGATTCAGATGTGCTCAGAACACTTGGGCAACAGCCGCTTCCTGCACAAGTGCAATGTTTTCATGTGAATAAACAACATCTGTGAAGGCAGTTCAGTCAGTCACGCGTTACAACTCCAGACTTGTCGATGTGTCATCTAGGCTCGTAAATTGAGATTTCCAGGTGCACACAGAATTACTTAGGATGACAATTTACTCAGACTCCTGCGTCTCTACGTTTTGGAACTACAGTTTCCATAATGCTTTGGGGGATGTAACCAGGGAATATTACGTTGCCATGGGTTCCATGCTGTGGGCCCCAACTTGAGGCCCCCCTTTTTAAAAACTATATTTGTTTACATTTTGCCTGAATTAGCTATTAGCTGTTCCTGTTTACTATGTACCCAACTATCACTTATTACTTTGGATTACTTTGATCCTGAAAACAAAGAATCATAGAAACGTGATGAAGTTTAGGAAAGTTCTGGAGTTGAAAGGATCGTCTTATTTCTGTGATTCCTAAGCGGCTTTAGGACCAGAAAAGAAAAGCTTTAACTAAAACCGAAAAAAGAAGAAAGAAAAAAAGAACGCCCTGTACTGGCGACAATCCTTGATTCTCTTAAGCGATGTCTAGTAAGGGCAGTCTGTAAGACATGTAAATACATACATATATACACATGCATATAAACACACAAAAACAATGCTTATATGAACACAAATAAGCCTTAATTCTCTCCTTCAGGCAGCAGCATAACTTGAGCTAATGGACCACCACTTACTGCTGTTAAGTACCATAGTACTGTAAATGCTGTGAGAGGCACTCACAAGCCGGACTACAGGAGATTTGAAATCCTAAACGATTTTGAAATCGGTTGCATCACGCACATGAGAAGTAACTTCATGGAAGTTCTTCTCTATAATCTCAAACATGCCACCGCTACAAGATTTGAAAAATAATGGCCGAACACACACTACGTGATATTATTAATATTATCGTGCCAGAGGGAGATCTGCAATATCTCAAGGGGAAGCAGATGTAAACAAACTGACAGCTGACACGGTGCAATATGTTGCTGTAGTAATCATTTACAGCGAGAAAAAACTAAAGGCAGGAGTCTAAACGAATCTGGATGAGAAAATGTTTGGGGAGATGCAGTCAACACAGAGCGTCTGTTCTTCAGCAAGAACTGAACCTGAGGTTTTAACTGTCCGTTTTAATATCCGTCAACAGTAGTATGCCCGCTAACGTTAGCTTCAAGGGCTCAAATGTTTACTGCTGCATTGCAACACCGTCAGCTGTTCTGGCTCTTCTCTCTCATTGGCTATTGTGGTCGTGGCCTGAAAGTACCAACATAGTCATCCAGATTTAGCCTCCTAAATATTAAACATGTTTGAAATGAAATCGCGGCTGCCGATTGTCCCAATAAGTCTGAGAACGCTTAAGACTGGATCTGTTAACCGCTCAAATCTGGGAGGTGAAACCGGCAAAAAGCACCATCGGATGTAGCGTGACTGAAAATATACTCAAACTACAAGAGATGTTGACGGAGTTTACATTCATATTAACTTCGCCAAATCTGTACCCCTATCACTGTTATGCTGCACGTTTCTATGTATAGGCCTACCAAGGGCTATAATTCATACCCTATTCACCTAAGATTTAATATTGAGGCTGAAAGTGAACCTCACTGTTATCATTTTATTTAAAATCCCCAAATCTACTGGAGTGCAGTGCAAAAAGAATAAAACATATGCCAGTGTCCAAATACTTACAGATTGCACTGTTAAAAGCCCTGAAGCTATATACTACAGCAATGTTGGCCTAGTTTGGGTTGTTCAACAGCAATCTGTGCAATATTACACAGGAAATACTTGTTCCATTGTCCATGTGCATTATTTATTGACCTATATTGGACACACTTGCTTTAGAGAACACACTACTGACATACATGCATATTGTCGAGTATGAACGATGACACATTGACAATGATATACTTCCAGAGGTTTAATCTTACCTTTAGGTAGGATCCATAATACTTGGTGATAAAGGGACTGTCGCACTGGCTGAGAACGGTGATTTCCTGTTGAATGTCTTCGATTTCATCCTCCGCTTCTTCCAGGTCAATAATTTTAATGGCCACGACTTTCTGAGTCCGACTGTCGATGCCCTTAAAAACTTCGCCAAAAGAGCCTTTTCCTATTCTGTCCATCTTGGTGAAATACTCTTCTGGATCAGCTCTGAAATTCTGTGTGACAGAGATAAGGATGGGGGAGGGGGGGGGGAAGAGAACAGAAAGTATTTTTAAGTAACATAGAAAAACATGTTTAACAGAAAGGCACAGGCGGTAAAATGACAAGTATTCAATATACTTTTAACCTGGCAGCAACTGAGTGAACATTCAGGCATTATCTTATGAAAACAGACAAACACACACATTAATGGTATTTTATGACAAGCATACACACAGACATTCAATAATAAGTCACACAGACTCCTTATCCATTATTCCTATTTTCAAATTCTATTTGACCTAAAACATGCTTGACGATTGAATAGATTAGCATTAAAGGGGTACTCCACCTTTTTGGTTACAACAGACACCAGAGAAAAAGATATCCTGACTTTTAGTCTCTTGTATGGGTCAAGCTAAAAAAAAACTAAGCTGGATCAGTCTGGTTCCTTTCCACAATGCAACCAAAACAACCTTTTTCTTTGACCCTCCCTGCCTGGTAAATGTTACCGTCTTTAACCTCAACTCCGTTAGTTTATAATGTAGGCTTTCCGTCATAAATGTGTAGTTCTCACATTGCAGAACACTACTCCAGATGCACAGAAAACATTACACCATGAATAGTAAACTGATCTTTATGAGTAAAATCAGTAGGGAAGAAAAAAAGCCTGCCTCACAGATAAAAAAAATAAAAATAGTTTCCTTCAGTATTTGCGGTGAGAAGGGTGTCAATCTGGAACTGGTGTGGCAGGAGAGTTTTGACAAAGTCTCTTCATTCCAGCATTAACAAAATGTGAATGTCAGTCAAACCTCAACACCAGGCTGCTAGTTTCATTTGAGACACTTCACGGTTCGCAATACAGTACGTTTACTAAAATGTCACATGGACCACCAGCGTGGGATAAATTAAACAAGAAAAATGTGTTTAATGATCAGGTTTAGTAAAACCAATACTGATCAATTGGAATTGACAAGGAAGTAACATCCCTACTTTTCTGCACACAGCTCAGCTGCTGAGGCTGGATGTTATGTCCTCTGCTGTCTTTCTAGAATCATCAGGAGTTGTGTACTAAGAAAAAACACCCCAAAAGCCAGAACAGATTATTTTATCAATTCCTCTGGAACTCAAGCTATGTGTGGAATTCAAGACCAAAAATCACAACAGCAGCACATAACTTAAAACTAATCCAAGACTTTCATTTCATCCTTTGTTGACAAAGTAAATTGTGTGGCTGCGATTAACACTTAAAATCAAGAGAAAACGTGAAACAGACGCAATTTAGCTTAATGACCTCCACCACAAAGGACAACCATTAACTGCAGGACTACAGCCCAACTTATAGACTGCACTAAATTGCTTGTTTCCCTATGGAGTACCAGGGAGGAAATAATGGTCTTCGAGTTGGCCAGTTCAATTTCCCTTCATGCACAGCAATCATTAGCCTAAACCGTTGAATAGTGTTTGCATTGCCATCATTTCCATGACAAATATAATCCAAAAATAAAGCCATCCTGAAAAAAAGTAGAATTTTTATTAATGCATGCAACTGTATATTATGAAGAATATCTGAAAAAGTGTATATACACACACACAACAAATCGTATTTTTGCAGTAGCTTTATTAATAAAGAACTAAATCAATTAAGCTCAATTCTTAATTTGCCAGGTAACCCAGCCCTAAAACCATGATCTGTTGGCTGACACAGCATATTGTTTTACAGCCCCCCAGAGAACAGTTTCCTGTAAAAGTGCTAATGGTGGTCCAACCTATATGGAAGGGGGAGATGAGCAGCTGCACTTTGAAAAATTGGCAAAGAGGTGGCTGCTGAATTTGATAGCAAAGAGACTTTACAACAAAGACAAAGAGACACAGCGGCGCAGAATAAAGCAGAGTAGAAACAACACAACCAAAATACTATCATAACACTAGTGTGGTCAGTCATCCAGGTGAAAATTATAATGTCGAGTCTGACCTCTGTAAAAACAATGGGAAAAACAACAAGGGCACTGCGACCACAGACATGATGGGAATGTACTTGCCATATCCACAGTCAGCAAGTTTACTGCGACAACTAAAGCTGCCTGAACCTCGCTCTAAAAGCATGCGTTTGATGCTCCCCCATCTGCACCACACAACTGTGTAGTCTAGTGTCATCCACGCACCACACCCTCAGGGTTGCCAGCCTCCTAAATGCTCAACAAAGTAACCTGTGGGCTCAGGTCTGTTTTTTTACCCTCTGAACCTGTGTTTGTCTGTGCATGTGCTAATAAAGCGTTCATAATTTAAGAGAAAGAGTAGTATTGTGTGCAATCAATGGAATAATCATGCATGTGACTTGTTGTGTCACCATCATTGGTGCAATTATTAGCCACTTCATTGATAAGTACATCAATTATTAAATGACAACTATTTTAAAATTACTTAAATCAATCATTTAATTAGTTTACTGTGCAAAAAGGCCAAAACTGGTTTTAGCTTCTCAAATCTGAAGGCAGGCTGCTTTTCTCTTCATTTATATCATTGTAAACTAAATATCTTCAGGTTCTTAACTGTTGGACGGAAGAAAACAAATGTATAGACATCAATTTAGGTGACATTGCAACAAACAAATATTTGATAGAGCAACAAAATCCTTGCCAGATTAATCAATAATGAAGAGTCAAAACCAATAGGTGTGATATTTAGACTGCTCTGTTTAGAGTACAGATGACGAGCAGGGCTCATGACATGACTGAAAAAAGTAAATACACAGATAAAGTACTACATGTAAAGCATTAGTTTTTAAAATGATTAGAGCTGAAACGGTTAGTCAATTGATCGATTAGTTGATCACAGATAAAGAGGGCAACTATTTTGATAATTGTTTATAATTTTTAAAACTAAAATACCTTCTTAAACGTGAGAATTTGATTTATTTGGCAATAAACTGAATATCTAGTGTTGAACTGTTGGTTAAAAATACAACAGGCCTGGACTTGGACTTAATAGCTGGAGACGTGAATTTGTGCTTTAATTGTAATGTCCATTTTAGTCAATAGTGGATACTGTTTATAAATTAGAAATAAACTCGGCCAGAATAAATTGTATATCTGGGGTTTGATGGGGTAATTCAGTAGACTTTAGACGAGAGATAGAACAAGATATCAGCCTTCTTATCACACACGGGCATAATGGACTTTGACATAAAGGTGCATTTATCATTGGAAAGACAGGGCGACAGTGTTAATCGTGATAACGATGCAGTGTTCCTGTTGATAAAGTTATTTACAGGCATCGAGTTGAACTTCCGTGAAGTAAAAAGCCGGGTGGCTATAAACCAAATGAACTTGACTCCGAAAGTTAGCTAATGATATAAATGCATTTTATTTACCTGAATCCCCGGCAGCCCACTCTGAATAGGGGAAAGAGCCATGGCGTCAGATCAGCAAAGATGACACCTTTCCTCGTCTTTTTCTGCTTTCCTTATCAGACGTGTAACGTTAGTTTCCTGATCGACCCTTTGTATGGATGTGCTGCAAACTCTGTTAAGGGTAGTTAATGTATCAAACGGAGAGGTCGCTTGATAAAAAAAATCAGCTTGACTTGTCGGCTTGTACTTCGAGCTGCCTTCTCCTCACTCGCCTTCCGCAGTTAGCGAACGTTAGCTATGCTAGCTGCTTTAGCAGCTAGTTAGCAAACAGTTAGCTGAATAATTATATCTCTGTAGACCAGTGCGGTCCCTCGACACGTGCTTGACAGTTTCCCGATGATAAGATTGAGGCCTGTTTTAAAAAAAAGTCGTACAAGGTACACAAGTGCACACTATTTTATAGTTGTATCGCTTGTTGTTCTATTCTCTCATCACTTTTCTGTGTCGCCCAGCGCCATCTTGGTTAATGTCATTTTCATTTTCTGAAGGACCAATCAGAGTAGACGGTGCATTAAGTCGTCATTCGTTAATCAACAAGCGTCACAGAGCAGGAAGGACGTTTTTATGAATGCCTGTGTATTCAATTATTTTGGTTAGATATAGAATATTTTTAAAGATGTTTAATTATTCATTTAGTAGAGAAATATATCATTTTATGATAAGAATGATATTGATTTTAAAACACTTTGAACCTCATTATTTGATATGGAAAATATGATATTACACAAATTTAAATTGACTCAACAAGAAAATGAAAAGATACTATATTGAAACACTACATGTACTGAAGAATAATAAAGCAATGAAAACAATAGACAGTCCTCTGTAAAGCCTTACATATTTTTTATGTAATGTTTTTATTGCATGTGTACCCCTGTAGAGCCTTTATGGTTTTGTCCTGTCCTGTGTTTTTGTCCAATTGTATATATGTGTTTGGTTTGAAGATACTTGTTTGGCTTAAACATTATACAATAAAAAAAGAGGAGTAAGTGTGATTTCACACATTTACAAGGACATAAGGATACAAGGATAATGTATTGTCATCATATAACACAGGGTTGTGCAACAAAATGCAGTAGTTTGATGTGGATAACAAAGCTGAATTACCAACTGGGCAAAGCAAGCAGCTGTCCTGGAGCCCCAAAAGCCTTGGGCTATGTACCACTAATGGTTAGGTTGTATTGCTTTGACAAATTATTATTTAGTTTTTTCTAAAATGTGCATTTATCACAGGCATTTTTATATCTTATAACTGAAGGTAATACTATTGTATATTTGTGTATATTTAAATAAATAAAAACTTTATTAAAAAATGTGAATTTTCCTTTCGAGAGGTTATTTTCCAGCCAGTCTTTCACAGGAAATCTGTAATGCCCACTTATTTTGAATAACTGAGTAAGTATTATATTAACATTGGTTGAACCTTGGGTGTATCGTTGCACAGAAAAATTACTTAGAATTTTTCCCTTTGCTTTCGGAATAGTATTAGGAAAGGATGTCTTCCTTGCAGGTACGGGCAGGAGATTTTTATGTACATATGCAGATTTCTTTCGGACAAACTTAAGAATTGTGATCTTATCTTTTAACACCTTTATATTTTTACTTTAAATTGTCCTAAAAGAAAAGAAATAAAGCTGTATTTTATCAAGTTACCCCAAACTAAGACAATTAGGGCCAGTTGATATTAAGTTATTTAAGTTAGCATCACATGACCAGTTCAGATACATTTTAGACGTTTTCATGGACAACATTATATATAACAGGTTGCAGCAGGAAAAACACAAGCGTAAATAATCAATTTAATGATGGCTGAATTCTATTTAGTGGCTTCAGTTTCATGACATGTCATAATGTGTTCTGTGAAAAAGGCCATGTGAATAAAATGTTGGCGCAGACACTACATTCATGGAAAAAAAGCAGTGAATTGAGCACATGCACATACTGCTGATGAGATCATGCAGTTGAAAGATCCAGAAAGATACTGTATGTGAAGTGACTGAGTTAAGATTATTTTTGTCAAACTACAATTTCCAAGGTGAGGTATTGAACTTTCACGCCAATGAAAATCACTTTAAGAACTCTGATGATGACAGCCTGCAATGCTTTTCTTTTTTATCACACATCAGCACTAGCTAAACATATTTATTGCAAAAAAAACAACACTATTACACAACACGAATGTACATTTAAAAGCTGGAGATTTAATATGTGGTTGGGGAAGTGCAATGTACATAAGTAGAGTTTGGGCAAAAGATCCCAAGGCAAGATTTGGAAAAACACACAAACATGATTTATTTGTATTACTTACATAATATAAAACAGCAATTACATCCAATGATATGTAAACGGTTCATCTGTTGTTTTTTTTATTCTTGTTTAACTTTGTGTTCCTTGCTTACGATAGTCATTTGGGCATTAAAAAAAAAAAATATATATATATATATATATATATATATATATATATATATGTGTATATATATATATATATATATTTCACACACTCACGCACGCACACACACACACATGAATGTATATTTGTATCGATGTTTAATGTCAGATATAAATGCATTATATCTAATCTGCTTTTTAGACTTTTCACATTTTGGACATTTTGCCTGGATCGTCTTCTTTGTGACTTTTAATTGAGTCTTTCTTGACCATCTCAATCTCCGCCTTCTGAAGCCGGCTTTGATCATCCTCATCATCTTCATTAACCTCCTTCTTGAACTGGGCCTCAATTTCTGTAGGGTCGATGTAGGTGTAGAAATGTGCCATAATGGAGAAGATGAAACACACTGCAACCAAGAGAGAGGCAAATAGGATGTACTCCACCCACTTTGAAAGAGGAGGAGAGAGACAGAGGGATACAAGTTAATGCATCATCTTGTGTAACTGTCACTACATGACACAAAAACGTCCACTAGAAACATTTTGTCACTTTTAGTCCCTGAGGTTTAGTTTTAAGTTTAATCTTTGTTATTTTTTTTACCTGGTCGGGAATCTTTGCAAGCTCAGCCACAATCAGCACCTGGAAGTTGCCTATAGCAACGGTGAACAACCAGCCTGCTTGCAGCACTGCTTTCATGTTACTAGGGGCCTTGAAGACACAAAAAAAAGATGCATAAAGACAGAAAGAGAGAATACAGAACTATTATATAGTTCAAAGACAAACAAAATCAAACGTTCTCATATTCTGTGTCAGACAACTTTGATGGTACAACAGCACAAAATGTGAATTCTAACAATTTTACCTGTGAGTAGGAGAACTCCAGACCAGTCACAGAAAACATCACTTCACCAACAGTTATGAAGAAGTACTGTGGGACCTGGATAGCCATGTGAGCTGTGTTGGGCTGGATTTCTTCTGATACAGTAACAGCCTCCTGGCACTTAAATATATAATCAGAATTGTTCAGTTTATGTCGGTGTCAACCCGTGTGACTGTAAAGAGATGGCTTGACGGATTTTGACAGACTGTGCCAGAGCATAGAAATGATAATATGCATGACAAGATATACATGATGAGTATAATTCTGGTTCATTTTTATATTTTTCGTATTATTGTTAAGAAAAGACCAAAACCAACAATGCATTAATTAATTCATAATTCATTGTAATTAAGGAAGATGTGAAACATTTATGTGTTTATGTAAATTTTGGACAAATATGGAGTTAAATGGTCTTTTTGGGGGGTTTGTTGATATTAAGATAAATATAGAATATCAACAGCCTCAAAAATCATAAAACTTACAGTCGGTCCAAAGACCAGAGTGTTGGGGATAAAGAAGGTGTAGGAACTTCCAAATCCAAAGACCCTGCTGTATTCACATGACTGTGAACCACTCTGTAAGGTGAAGCTGGCCCTGTTCATTAGAAAAGACAATCAGTATAATAAACAGTATTGATGTTTGGATAAGATAATGATTCTAGTATAAAAACAGTGGAGATTTGTCACAATGAAAAATCCTTACTTTCCATTTTTTATCTGGGAGTAGTTGGAAAAATAAAATGGCTCAATTGTTTCAAAGTCAGCTCCAGGAGTCGACACGTTCACTGCTGAATTCATCCCATTCACAAATCTGAAATGGGAAAACATTAATTGTTAACAATTTACTCTGCAAATAAAAATGAGGGATTTTCAGTATGTTTACCTGATAAGAGACTGAAGCAATTTATAGATTGTCAAAACAGTCAATGTTTCATATACTGTTGTTACTGTTTGAACATTTGAAATTCAATTTACCGGATCGCATTGTTGCCTTCTTGAGGCTTAGAAGTCAAAGCATCAGTCTGAGGAAATAAGACAATAGATGTTGATTAATTTAACTGTTAAAAGGCCTCTTGTGCGCCTTTGTTTTGAATTATTTTGTGCTTCTAACTCACCAACAGCCACGTATCACTGATGTTTGAGGGAATAAGAAGTGTTTGTCGCTGTCCTTTAACCAAGGAAACATTCTTCGTCACTTCAGGGCTGCCCATTGAAACACTGATTATTTCTGGTTCAAATGTAAAGAATTCATAACTGGCCTGCAAAAAAAGAGAAATTGTTGAAACAATCATTTGTGTACATGAGCAGTGATGTTTTGGCTTGCAATAGACTGATTTTCACAAGTCCCAATCATGTAAAAGTTTTGTGTTATTTGTATGAGGACATACTTGAGCTGCAGGAAGTACCAGAAGTTCGTTGCCGGGCAGTTTAACGGTCACTGGGTCACTGCCCATGTTAAGTAATTTCAACTGACTCTGGGAGGCTGATGGGAAGATGGGTAATGTTTTCTGAAAATTGAGTGAGTTTGAAATAAATGAATCCCTAAACTGATTTGAATTTCACAGTATATGAGGAGATGAACACAATAACTGCTTTCTACTTACATCGATTTGAAGCTGAACCACAGCAGCGCAGACAAAAGCTATAGCTGCCATAACCATCCCCGCTGTCATTCTTTTCAGAGGTCTGTTGAATTAACATTAAATCATGTTACTGATTTGTACAATTATCAGCAAATGTCTGCATTTTTATACATCTTTTTTTTTTACATCATCAGGGTTATTATGGGCCTGATTCAGACTGTGTGTAGTCACACTGTTCTAGTATTGAGGTTTGTTTTGAATAACAATTCAGCCTTTGCAGCTAAAATGTCGTATAACATTGCTTGGTCCTCAATTGTTGACCAGTTAAAGGAAGAGTTTGACATTTGACACAGTGGTGTTAATATTCTCATCTAACATTTGGATCAGATAAGCACATTTTCCAAAATGTCGAGCTATTCTCTCAAACATGCATAAAAAAGGAGGAAAATAAAATTTCAGAGTATTCTGAAATAGACCAGATGAGTTCATGTCCCACAAAACAGAGTACATCTAGAAAATAAAACTTTGAAAGTGAGAAATCTCAGCAACTGTCAAAGTAAATTTTATTTTAAAATCCTATTATGTTATTTAATAACTGAATAAAGGACTGACAGATCAAGGTCAAGCCCCAAAGCTGTCTCACTGAGTTCCAGCGGTACTTACGTAAAGTTTAGGCCACATTTTTTGATCAGAGGGTAGACAAGACTGTCCATGATAGGCACCAGAGTCAGGATCAGGATGGGGTTGACAGTCTTTCAAAAAAATAAATTGCACAGTGAGAATTTTCTCAAAAAGAAAAAGTGCAGTACATCAGTCCAAGCTAACATGATACAATTATTTGATCTCACCTGCATCTGATCAGGCTGTATAACAAGTAGCCCCTGCAGACACAAACACATTATTAGAACATGACACCATTGCTTTAGTTAATTCAAATATATCTATCGTTGGTTTCATCACCAAACTTACAAAGTTTCCATCCATGTTGGTGGCTTGCAGAGTCCATCTTGAACCCTTTAATGGAGATGCAGAGTTAAACACAGTTTCCACTACCAATAAGGGATGTTGTCTTTTAAAAGCAAGAGTAACTCTAAAATACCTTTTGGTCAAACAGGGTCCAGAACATCGGGAGTGGGATGTATAAAAACAGGACCTTCAGCACCATTTTGATTTGAGCAATGAGGAGTTTCTACAGGACAGACAGACAGAATATGAACTGCTGTCACTCCACTAACGAAACAGCTTGTTAGAAACCTCAGGTAAGGATTCAAGAAAGTGAAACTTACTTCATATTTTTCATCTGCCCAGTCCATCCAGTGCTGCCTCTTTGGGTATTGTTTGTTTCTGTGCTTGTAGCGGTTTTTAACAGCAAACTGATGGACAGGAGGAGAAGAACGTCAAGGATAAAATATGCAACCGAGAGCAACTGTTGTTACACATGAACGCAGAGTGTGTTGATGCAAATGGTGTAAACAAGACTAACCCCGATACATTTACACACGTCCAGCATGATGTTTCCCTGTGGTTCAGCTTTATAGTACATACCGCTTCCAGCGATAAACACCACTGTAAGAGGCATCACAGGCACAACATCATTATCAGTGCACAGTATATATACCAAACCTTTACATTTCTGCTTTATGTATAGAATCACTGTCTCCAAATTATTTAGACATACCGAGTGCAACCATCATTAGTGCTGCAGGGACACCAAAAGCCAGAGAGTAACACTTTTGCTGACTGTAGATGCCACAGCTCTGAGCTGCAGATTGAGACACACAATCATTAAACTACAAATGAAATTACTCAAACTCAAGGACTGTTATTAGATGTTATCACATGCACTCATGTTTATGGTTTGTCATAAACTTTATGTCCTCCTCATATCTACCTCTCAGGATTGGAGTGATAATGGTTGACAGAAGACTCCCACCATTGATGCAAAGGTAGAATATGGAGAAGAAAGTTCTTCTTTGCTTTTCCTACACAGAGAATACATGTTAGTGATCGTTTATCGTGTGTTGAATGCATGTTGTGCAATGCTGAGTATAATGTGTAAGCAATTCCAAAATGTTTGATATCTGTTTATGATATGAAATGATACAACCAACAGTCAGTGTGTCAGCCCACCACTTTGGTGCATATCGAAGTATTTTAACAATGATTGGATGGTTTGTCCTGAAATGTTCAGGAACTTTCAGACATTCATGGTCTCCAGAGGAAGAATCCTAATGACTTTGGTGATTTGCTGACTTTTACTCTGGCGCCACCATGAGGTGGACATTTGTGCTCTTAAGTGAAAGTGTGTCTCGACGACTATCGGATGGATTGTCATGAAATTTGGTACGCTCATTCATAACCCTCAGAGTGACTTGTAACTTTGATTCCACGTTGTACCTCTATAACTTGGCACCTGAATTACTTACAAAGCACCTTGATTGCTGACATTTTGTTTGGAGATTTGGGTGTATTATGCTAGTAGCCGCTAATTTAGCCTTGAGCCACCGCCCTCAAGCAGAGATAGACCAGACCAGCATCAAGTCATCCGATACTTTGGTTTATGACTGAATACTTAAATTCATGACATTCCCATCAGCCTCAGCTGTACATTGTGTTTGGATCTAACTAGTATACAGTATGTTAGCATGCTAAAATGGTGAACATGGTGAACATGGTAAACATTAAATCTCCCAAACATCAGTTTGTTAGCATTGTCATTGTGAGCAAGTTAGCAGGCTGGCGTTAGCATTTAGCTCAAAGCATCACAGATGGATGCATGTCTGTAGATTCTTATTTTAAGTTTTTTGGGGCCTATATTTTGAAAGAGGAGACATAAATAAGGACAGAGAGAGGAATTATGACAAATGAAAAAGAAATGTCATTGTCACAGCCAAAGGTTAAACATCAGAGGAGAAGATTCAGCGTCAGAAATGTTCTAACCTGATGGTCGGCGAATTGGTCTCCACCAAAGGCAGCAACACAAGGTTTGATGCCGCCAGTGCCCAGAGCGATGAGAAAGAGACCCACCATGGACAACACACTAAAAGTGAAGGGGAACATGTACATGAGCAGAGAATACCGAATAAATATGTGACTGCCAAATCTGCCCACATCCTGGACTCAATTCTTTTGTGTAGTAGAATAGAAACCCACATATGAAAAGTCATGTCGTCTGGTGTCCCGTTTCTGTCAGTGTCAGTGATGTCATGGATCGCACTGACAGCCATCGTAACCTGGCCGATCGCATAAACAATGGACAAGTAGATGATAGTCCTGTAAGGTGAAAAGGGAAAGAGATAGCACTCCAATTTCTTACTTGAGTACAGTATTTGTAGATAGTTACTTTCCACTACTCATAAATAGTCATCCTCTAACTACCTACATATGTTTAATGACAAAGTAATTAAACTCACTTAAACTTTCCCAGCCATGAGTCAGCCACAATGGCCCCAAGGATTGGGGTCAGGTAGCAGAGAGCCACGAAGACGTGATAGACGGAGGTGGCCAAGTCATCGTCCCAGAGCAAGAAGTACTTGAAGTACAGCACCAGGACAGCTGCGGACATGCAGGGGAAATGCAAGATTCTTCTTATTTTACAATATATCATCATAAGACTGCACAGTATCACTTCTTAAAAATGTTTGGTAATGTTGTAAATGAAATAATCCAGTGGTGGAAGAAGTACTAAGATATTTTACTGTTTCTTTCCCATAAAACAAGCTATACCACAGTAAAACAATTATACTTGAGTAAATGTTGAAATTAAAGATGGTGGCTTAGGTTGAAATAAGTAAGCATGGTTACTAAAATAATCATGTGGTCAACGTTTTCTCACCTCGCATGCCATAGTAGGAGAACCTCTCGCAGAACTCATTCACAACAATGAAGAAGATGCTGAGTGGGTAACCACAAACCTCTTTGTTCTGATGGATTAAAGAAACAGCAGCGTTCAGCAGGGGTGGAGAAAATATTAAGATCAATAAAAAGAAATACTGCCTTACAAGTAAAAAAAGAGTCCTGAATTCAAAATTTTAAGTAAAAGCACAGAAGTATTTGCAATGATATGTACTTTATGTATCAAAAGTGAAAGGGCTCATTATGCAGAATGTTCCCTGCCAGTGTTATTATATTATTAAATAATCATTATTGATGCATTAACATACAAGCAGCCTTTCAATGCTGTAGTCGGTCGAGGTGGAGCCAATTGTAATTGCTTTAAAAAAAACTGTAGATGTGAAACAATCAACAACATTTTCATCTGAAATGGAATTGAGGAATAAAGTAGCATAAAATGGAAAACAACCTAAAATGTAACTTTAGCAGTGCTTAGTATTCTGTAACTTATAGCAGTAATACAGTGAATGGCATATTGAGATGGTTGTTTTGTTCGTACGGATTATCATTTAGACTCACTGAACAATAAAATAAATAAATGCATCAACATCCAACAAATGAAAATGATTAAGTACATTACCGTCCCTTTGTTCTTCCTCTCTGTTTTAGGATCCTCGTTATCTGTGCACAAGATTAAACTAATTTAAATAACCAGCTGTATATTTAA
Source organism: Cottoperca gobio (assembly GCF_900634415.1). Taxonomy (NCBI): domain Eukaryota; kingdom Metazoa; phylum Chordata; class Actinopteri; order Perciformes; family Bovichtidae; genus Cottoperca; species Cottoperca gobio. The sequence continues at coordinate 17,201,397 of NC_041375.1, read as the reverse complement.
AGATAGAGCAATGAAGTAGGCTCCATGTTGTTGTATTAAAACAAAGCTCTCCCAATGTTTCATTGTAAGATTAAGAAACAATACAGCAGCAGTTCAGAGTTTCCACAGATGTTCTTTGTTTCTTCTGACTTGTCTCTCAGGAGCTTTCTGCTCTGGAATATTTACTTACATGAATGAAATCTCACAAAAGGAAATATTTGCAAACCCACCTGTCATGATGTTTGAGTGAAGCTGCTGCCTGATTTGAGATTCCTGCAGGAGGCAGTTGATAAATGATCGGTCACTTTGAGATTGAGAGTGTTTCCGTAATATTGCTTCTTATTAGCACCTTGATCTGTCGTCCACACTGCTGACTGTGTGGCTTTTATGATGGGTGGGAACAAGAGATATAGGAGATATGGAGTCAGGTATTTTCCGTTCCTGACACCTCATAAAAAGTATTATTTCCTGAAAACTCCACAACTCAAACAAACGCAAGAATAAACTTTAAAACATATGTAAATAAAATGAGCATTCACGAGTACAGGTGCAGAGAAACAAGTGTGTTTTATTTAAAAGAAAAGCATAAGGGAACATCTCTGTTTACAGCAGAACAGTGACTTTGCGTTAAATAAAATAAAATAAAAACCCAATGCTGCCCAAATATAAAACAATTTCTGGAACACTAAAATGGTAAAAGCTTCATATTACTTCCATAGTAGGCGTAGTGTCTGGATCCACACCTCATCGCTTTGGCAAGAAGGTGAACATCATCTTTACAGTGTATGAGCCCCACATAGCAAGATACTTTGCAAATATTGCACACACTCCTTTTTTTATATACATTAATAAACAACTTGAAATATACTTTTTGTTTGCAATGGCTTTAAATATTTAAAAATGCTCCCATTCTAAGACATTGAAGTGATTTAAGGTTGAATGCTAACATGTGTCATAAGAGGCTCTTTTAGTAGAAATATAACTTCATGTACAGGGAGACGAGCGTTGACGCAGCATATACTGTTCATCAAGACATCAATACAGTGGTATATAAAAGTGGAATACTGTACATACAAAAACACAATGTGAAACATTATCAAAATAAACAAAAATGGGCTGTTGAGAGAGTGGTGGGTGTAATGTAATGACATGCATGTTAAAGGTCCCAACAGGAATGTCTCCATGGAAAACACTGCCCAGTCTTGTCAGGGAGAAACAGGTGACACATTATGTCTGGCCATGAAACAGGAGTAAAGTCTGTGATCTCTTCTGCATGGCCCCCTCTCTGGTCTCAGGCTCCACCTCAGTACTGTCACAGACATCTAACACAGAAACCACGCCGAGTGTATATATCAAAAAGGTCCAGTGCCTTGGTCATGGTTCTCAAGAAAAGTGAGGGGTGTCTGTGCTTTTGTTAGTTTCCCTTTAAGTTGACTGAAGAGAAGCAGGATCTGGTCCATCACCGGCATGCCTGATTGGAGAGTATCAGGCTAAACGGCGCTGAGATCAAGGCTAAACCCGGCTAACGTCATACCACAGAAGAAGAGCTGGGGATGCCGTGGATGGTGGCACTGGTTGGCGTGCCGCTGATGGCGTTAAAGATGTGAAGAGAGTCTGGAAGAACGCTCTTCATGCCATCCTCCACAGGACTGATCTGGTAGGGACAAAAAACAAGATATTCACAACTATTTACGATACAATCTTAGATACCCTGGTACCTTAATTACTGCCAAGGGAAGCCCTTATTATTACGTCGACGAAGGAGGTTTTCCGTTTGGTATGTGGGTTAGTTTGATGATTTGTTTGTCTGTTTGACAACAGGATTACAGAAGAACTACTGGCCCGATTTTCGTGAAAATTGCATGAAAGGAAGAACCCATTACAATTCTGGAGCGCATCCGAATTACGGGACCGATACATACATCATTTTTCAAGTATGGAAACGACCTTGGCAGAGGTCTGCACTCCCCGAGTGCCCTTGTAGTTTAAAAGGATAGTTTGACATTTTGAGAAATATGCTTTTTTGACAGTGACAGTGGTATCAATCATATCTCTCGCCAAGGAAGCAAATATTCATATTTTCCAAAATGTCAGACTATTCTCTCAGAACCCCTTACATAAATATTAATAGATACAGAAAACAAATAAGTAAAAACAACCAATCCTCGTAACATCAAAATAAAAATCAATAGAAAATCATTACGACTATAACATATTTGTGCATATAGAAAAACAAATGTAAATACATAAGCACACACTTTCAGGTGCATGTACTGTACATACTTATACACATGCTGTTCTTACACATGCAAATGTGTACGTAAATACACACATAAGTGTCCATGCATACATAGTACACACATGCAGAAAAACTACATGTCAGCAATCAAAACAAAGTCCATAAGTAATTGTTGATCTAGCCAGCTGCTTCATCCAAAGTAGAAGGAGAACAGGTGGGTTTTTAGCTTTAAAATATGAATATACTTTTAGATAATTAATCGATTAGTCAACATAAAATGTATCGGCAACTAATTTGACAAATCAGTTTTCATGCAAAAATGCCAAACATTTAACATCTTCAGTCTCTAAAAGTGAGCATTTGCTGCTTTTCCTGTTTTATAGTGAACTGAATATATAATATTTGGGACTTTTAGACTGTTGGTCGGACAAAATATCCAAAGACTTCCTCTTGGGAAATTGAGGTGGATGTTATTTTTTTTTTATAGACCAAAGAAATTATCCATTAATCAAGAGTATAACTATCTGATTAATCAGTGATGAAAATAATTGTTAGTTGCAGCCTCAATCAGGAGCTTTAGCCATTCAGATAGACAGTGGACTTGCATTCTTTATGTGACAAATACTTTATATTAAGCTGATTTATGAATTATTACAGGGATATAATAAGATAAGGCCCGTTTGTGATCTGATCAGATAACTTTGCCAATCTATTCTGTGCTTTTAAAGGTCAAGACATGGCTCTTTGCAACATTAGGCAGATTAGAATAGAGAACATTGAGGTTTATGTTAAGACAATCACAGAATTTGACAGATTCTAGAAATGTAAGAAAGGTCTAAAAATGTTGAGAGATGACTTTAACATCAGGATTTCAAATGGTTTGACAAGGCAACAGAATTGAGGGTAATATCTGAGAACAGATGCCTTTTGTCTGGCTGGATCAACAACCAACAACTCAATCTTTACTGCATACTGGTGCTTTTTTTGCATTACCATCCAATCTGCTCATGTCAGCACAAGGAAAAAACAGAGAATGGTGTTATCAAAGAACGTATTATATAATACTGAATATATAATATTTGGGACTTTTAGACTGTTGGTCGGACAAAATATCCAAAGACTTCCTCTTGGGAAATTGAGGTGGATGTTATTTTTTTTTTATAGACCAAAGAAATTATCCATTAATCAAGAGTATAACTATCTGATTAATCAGTGATGAAAATAATTGTTAGTTGCAGCCTCAATCAGGAGCTTTAGCCATTCAGATAGACAGTGGACTTGCATTCCTTATGTGACAAATACTTTATATTAAGCTGATTTATTCATTATTACAGGGATATAATAAGATAAGGCCCGTTTGTGATCTGATCAGATAACTTTGCCAATCTATTCTGTGCTTTTAAAGGTCAAGACATGGCTCTTTGCAACATTAGGCAGATTAGAATAGAGAACATTGAGGTTTATGTTAAGACAATCACAGAATTTGACAGATTCTAGAAATGTAAGAAAGGTCTAAAAATGTTGAGAGATGACTTTAACATCAGGATTTCAAATGGTTTGACAAGGCAACAGAATTGAGGGTAATATCTGAGAACAGATGCCTTTTGTCTGGCTGGATCAACAACCAACAACTCAATCTTTACTGCATACTGGTGCTTTTTTTGCATTACCATCCAATCTGCTCATGTCAGCACAAGGAAAAAACAGAGAATGGTGTTATCAATCACATTATCAAAGATTTAATGAATGGCACTCAAACACGGCAAAACACATCTCGGCAGTTAACAGTTGTAACATCATTAATGCAGAATGTATTTACACTGATAATGTACTCACTTGCTCATGCATGATGATGGACAGCTCTCTGGCTAGGTCTCTATAGTTGGCTTTCATCTCATCGTGATACTCCTGTTGGTCCTCTTTGATCAGCCGCTCATTAATACCTAAGCCGTGGCCACATGCCTCCACAAAATGTCTGCTCAAAAAAATAGAAAAATAGTGTGTTTAAGAATTACACAAAGTAGTTCAACTCCACATTACTAGCAGTTGTCATCTCATCTCACCTGAAGACCTCTTTCAGCTGTTTGACCTTGTTATCGGGATTCTTCTTGGCGCATGCATCGTCCAGAAAAGCTCGTGCATATGCAAGCGGTCCTGCATTTACCTGAGGGAGGATGTAGGAGATGTTTTTTTCATGATCATTTCATTAAAGGTATGTCCAATGTGTGTATGTGCATGTATAGGGTGGCACAATTCAAAGCACTCACTTGGACGCTGATGCTGCCCTGCAGTTTGAGCTGCAGACGGATCATGTCCACTTCACTGGAGGAGCAGAGCAGTTCGATCTCGGCCACCTTCTTGCTCATCTCATCGATGGCCACCTCGATGGGGCTCAGATCAGTGTGGTGTTGATACATCACTGCAATTCGTTTCTTAACGTAGGGGAAACAATGCGTGGCTGGGGGACAGAAAAAGGAAGAGGAGGGGGGGTGAACAGCTGGCCTCGTAGTTTGCCTGTGCTTTGCTGAGATTTACGGCTCAGGATCCACATTTTTACCGTACATCTTTTAAAACCCCAGAGATAATAAAGATAAGAATGTAAGGTTGAACTTTTGGACTTTTTGCCCAACAAAATAATATAACTGTGATTAGGAAGAACAGTCTGAACAACAGAACAAGCTGACACGTTCAAAATGTAATCAAGATCTTCAATTCATGCACAGGACCTTTCTGCTGAGTCATGGAATGCCTCAACAACTGATACCCAGCCGTCCACATAGTGTGTACTTGAAGCCTGTGTCCTCAAATGTGTCAATATGCAGACAATGGGAGGAGGTGGAGTTTGAGAGGAAAGGGAAAAATGTACTCACTTTTTAGATTATTTAATGCAGAAGACACCATCTTGTTTATTTTTCACTGGGTTATTTCACAGTGCTCTGGAAGAACTTTCTAAAGCCTTACAAAATATCCCTGTTAATGGCATCAGCTGGCTACTTTAGAATAAAAGTCGCTGCCTGTGTTGCATCAATATTGACATTATTTTTTAAAATCTTTTCCTCGCAAGTCCCCAACAGTGCCTCCTTGACGAGCTAATGTGCAACTACCACCTTCAGTATATATATAAGGTTACCTACTGGTTAGTATAGTCCTGCGTTTGCACTGCTCCTCCACCCCGCCTTGCTTTTTGCCTGATATGGTGAAAGGCATCTCGAACACAAAGCGACGGATGTTGTGGCTCTTCTCGAAGTCTGTCTTCCTGTCCCCCTGCTCCTTCTCCTCCAGGTAAGGGGTCACATGTGTCACTTGGATGTACGCATACTTAGAGTCCAGGTCTTTGGGGTTAATCTGCAGAGAGCACACATTACATTAGTGTCATTACAACAGATCAGTACCACGTTTCATTGATCTTATGGGTCAATCCCCTTCACACCTTAAATATCAACAAAGGCTTACCCTGCCAGAGTCCTGGATCATCTTCACGTTCTCCTGTCCAAACTTGTCACAGTACAGCTTAAGAAGCCGCTGAGATACCTCCGACAGAGGGGTGAATTTAGGTTCTTTGTAGATGTACTCCTTACCATCTTCATCTTCAAAGAAGCCCTAAAAAAAAGAAAGATAAGACATGGTCAGAATGAATAAAAACAAGAAAACAGTGTCTTTATCTATTATTAAGATGATTATATCTAGTAAGATATAACGAAACCACATCAAACCACATCAAACCACATCAAACCATTCATGAGCGGTGAGTGGGAGTCATTCCAACAATTTGTTAATATGAAATGGTTAAATACTCTAAGTTTCAGCTCTTGGCTGAAACATTTGGCAGACTCCACACAACCTTCTTTCTAATGTCCAAGCACGGAGACAGAAACAAATAAAAACTCCACTGCAAAACATCAACTAGTGTCAGTTCAATAATGTGAGATGGACCAAAGGACACAGGTGGGGGCACAGATTTCACACTGTCAGTGGGAGCACTCGGATTCGTCAGTTGTCTTGTATGTTAATAGTCAAAAGTCCCATGAACAGATGGGTGAAGCCATGCATTTACCCAGTGAGAGGTGAATCCTGCTATTAGCCCTCCAAGGGCGCTATACGAGTAAATGTATTAAGGGTTTCCTAATAAGATTAGTACAACACTAAGGCTGGAGTAGAGGAGGAGTAAAAAGGCTAAAAGATAAGCAATGTAAGTGAAATAGCACCGACTGCATTAGAGAATGAGCACAACACAGCCTACACATCACTGCAGTCCAACTGCAATGATGGCTTTCACATTGATTTACCTCGGCCTCTGAGTCAGTAAAGTGGTATTGCTACAGGGGTGTGGACAGCAGAAAATAACATCATTATTATTCCATGAGAACTACAAAAACGATGAAAAATTAATTCCACACACTCCAGTTTCTGTCAGAACATCAATCAAACAAAGCACACAGTCAGAGAAAACCACACCTAACACATTATTTATAAAACCTCAAAAGATACGACTAAAATGAGGGTCAGTACTTAAATTTAACAACTTTAGATCTGGAACACAAAAGCAGAAACACTGGAATGAGAGCAGAAGTGAAAGACTGCCATGCAACACATTCCCAGAACAACAGAAAGCAGCAGTGAAGATTGATTGTTATTGTAAACAGCAAGCTGTGACTGAGAAGTGTAATGGATTACAGCAGCACCAACACCACACAAAGACTGCTCGGAAAGGTTGTCTACTGCACAACTTACCGCTGCCTTCAAAGAGGATAAAAAGCAGAGAAAGATATTAGAGTGGATCGTAACATGCCACTGCATGTGATCATGCTCTTAAACAAAAAAATTGAAAACATGCTCATTGTGAATTACTTTGCAACACCGGCAATTAATGCGTGTGTTATTTCAAATTAGACTTATTTTAAACACAGCGAATGTGGATATTAAATAAACAATACGTCTAGTCCCTAGTGGACATAATATACTTGTATTGGTTGAGAGCTAAACTCACCTGGCCAAAGAAAGCCACTCTGAAGTAGGTGCCCAGCAGTCTCTTGCCTGTGTGCATGACCTCTGTCACTTTGCTGTATGCACGATGCAGGGTGTCGTACAGGTGGGCCAGTTTCTGTGCAAAGCAACACAAATCATATGAGAATTTGTACTAATGTCACAACCTGGGCTAAATAAGAGGGTATTGTTGTGGGGAGATAAAAAGTGAAATGCACCTCAAAGTCCCTTCGCTTCTCATAAATGGGGATTATGAGCTTGTAGATGTCAGAGATGAGCTCGTAACGCTCAGCTTTCCACAGTCCATCCGCACACTCTTCCAAAAGCTCCATTAGGACGTCCTGAGGGAACACGAGATGGGGAAATAGAAAATATATTAAATAAAGTGTTCATGACTAAAGGTGACTGTAAAGAAGTGAAAACGCACATCTATATGTATTCTAGTGAGGTGTCCCTTAAAAATGTTTTTCAGTGTAAGAGTAGTAATTATGTAAAATTCAAAATTACAAAATGTTTTTAATGCTCATGTAATTGATGTATTGTTTGAGACGTTGGAAGTCAACTGCTAAATCTGTGATAAAATACTGCGAGACAGTTATTACTGAAATGATGGTTCATTATTCTGGATTATTGGAGAGTGTATGATAACATATTTTTATCTTCCTGCAACAGATTAACATAATCATATGCCTCAATACATTACATTACATTCACTTTGCAGATGCTTTTGTCCAAAGCAACTCACATAAAACCAGCGTGTGCACAAGCTTTATTTTATTAAAATACTTATTTCAGAAAATCTAAATAAAGTTTAGGTCTGTATCTGAGTTCATGTTCATTTACATACTTCATTGAAATGGACGTCCTGCATGCCGACGTCCTCCATCATCGCCGCTTCTTCATCAATGTTTGGAGTCACGACGCGAAACGCAGAGCAGCCCTGCTTGAACATTCCTGCACACAGAATGAGATATTTTAACATCGGCCAAACTAAGAAACAAAAACAAGAAAGATCACACAGAATGTACAAAAATAAAATGAAGATAGATTATCAAAGCACCTTTTCGCCGCAGATATTCTGCCACAAGTGCTGCAACGTGCACGTAGCACATGGCCGCCTGTGAACAACAACAAGACAAGGTGATAGTATTAATTATGTTATAAGGAAGTATCACCCACAGAACATTGGCCCAAAATAACCTGGACAAATACAAAGTAAATCCAGTCAGTACACCTAATATGAGTCGCATGTTAAACTGGCCACTATCATACCAAGCCTGTCTCTTATCACAGACCTCTGACATGTCTCCGTTCTTCACATGGATTCGGGCCATGCTGTCCAGCCAGGTCTTGCGTAGTTCAGGCGTGCTGGCGTAAGACTTTGCGAGGCTGTACTGCAGGTCCACCAGCATCTCTGGATCTCTCTCGTGCTCCTTCATCTGCGCCGTGGCCATCAGAACTGTTCTGATGCGTTTGGTCAGGTCCTTGACATCAGATGGGAAAGCTGTGTTCTGTTAAAGGGATGCAGAAATGAGAACAGTCAGTCATATTATTGCTAGTTTAAGTATATAACTGTTAAAGTGTTAACCAGAACGAAATTATGCACATAAACACATTTCTGACCTTAATAGTTTTGTCACTGTTGGCACAGTTGTTGATTATAGACAGAGACTGCTGAAAGCGAGTACTTCCGATACCAATCACATCGGCTATCAACTGACTGACGGCAATCACCACCTAAAGAAAGAGAAAGATACATATTATTATTCATTTATTATTATTAAAAATGATTTAACCTTTGCGTTTAGTTGAGATTGGCTTTCCTTTTCATTGTTTGAAATCACACACTGACCTCAAAACGGTGTTATTATACTTATAATATAGAATAATATTCCATCAAATATCTTTTTTATGAACTTATAAAAACCCAAAATGTAGAAGTGGCAACAAAATAGGCTTACACATTTATGGAAACTACCATGAAGCAATGCTATTTGGCATTTGGGAGAGATAGTGCTGCATTATAAGGACTGTAACTTCAATCACAGATACAGAAAATATTGAAATTGCATAGCATTCGACCATGTTTCACAGCTGAGACCCCAAACAGTCATTTTCTATGGGAGACTTCTGTGAGATGGCATCACTTTAAGAAGTAAGTATGAATCTGATAAAACTATGTTAAGTATGTGCCCAGAACATTAGGGTTAAATGATGTTTCTTTCTTTCTTTTTATACCAGTTAGATCCACAGACTTTCCCACCTGTAAGTGCGTCCGGACAAATGTCTTGCGACCTGTGTAGTCAAAGTTGCTCTTCATGAGGAAGTAGAGCAGATGAGCTGCATCGCTGCGAATGGAGCTCAGCTTGGAGTTACAACACTTCAAGATCTCACAGCAGAAAGCAGCACACATGTCAGCACGCCCTTCAAAGAATGTGCAGGGAAACTAGAGGGCGAAGAAGACAGACAATTCATCAGTGAACACTTTAGAGCGTAACAAGCAACAACAGAGTATTGTTAGGCAGGGAAAACCGACGTCCTTCACACCTTGTAGATGAAGGTGCGCAGTGAAGTGAAGACCTGCTTTAGGGCCGTCTCTGACTGGTTGATCCGTAGGAAACAGAGGTGGACTTCAAAGACCTTCTTCATTAGTGGACTGTGGCCGTGGTCAGAGCACAGCTGGGTCTGTGGAGGAAGAAAGAATCATTTTAGAAACGGACAAAATCTGATTTAAAAACACAGAAACATGAATCCAATTATTAGAATTTAAATATTGTATTTAAGAAAAATAGGTTCCAATATAAAGTACGTTTAGTAGTACAGTAAATGTGTGACAAGTAATATGTTATGTTACCTTGAATCCCATGATGAAGATACTCAGCGTGTCCAGGACCGTCAGGCACACTTCAGTAGCGATGTTAGACTCCAGCAGGGACTGATTTAACACGTCTGCATCCGAGTGACTGTAGGCTGAAGAATATAACAACAGAAAGCTGTAGTTGTTTCTTCACCACCAGTACACAGAAAGGCCATTTAAACATATCGTGTGTCTAAAACATATGAGACCTAAGTGTTAAAGGCAAAGCTGGAAAATGTCATTATGTTGAGAAGATTAAGTTTCATTCCAAAATGAAACAAACAACTTACAAAATCAAAACCTTGGTGAGACACAAATGTCGTTTATAAATTGTAGCAGAGATTTTGTTTCAGTGCCAATATTTGTTTGTTTTTTATATTTAGGAATTAATTTCAAGTTGATTTTCATGAAATAAACAAGAAGTATTTTGGAATGAAACCCTTTGATGTTTTACATGGATTCTTTTTTTAAAATGTTTTTATGAAATGTAAAAATGCAGATGAGCTGACCAGAGGAATGAGAAGATGTTCAGTTAAAATAGGCATGCTCTTAATTTTAACCAAATGAACAAAGCCAGTCTGCAAACTGCCTGCCGACCCGATACATTCTTACCATGGTCTACAGATATTCCAAGAATACTTGAAATCTTTCTTACACTGAAAACACAAAGACACTTTGTTAAGTGATGCTGCTTAACAGATTGAGCACATCGCTTAATCCCTTTGGATAAAATCAATGTAATGCCACACACCTGAGCCCTAAGTGAATCTAATTTACTGATGTCTTCCGAGGCATTTCCTGTGTGACTGCGGGCTCGGTTTAAACAGAGGGTGAGGGTGGCGCTGATGATGTTGAAAAGCATGAGGAGACTACACAGAGTGAGGCGGAGGAGGGCGGAGGTCCTCTGGCAGAGGATGTTTGATGACAAGTATGGAGAGACTTACTGTGGTTAAAAGTGTGAGAGTTATCCAGGCTGCTGAGCTGCTGTAAGCGGGCATGCATCATTCCCGCCCTGTTACGGGACACAGGCAGAGTCTGAGACTTCCGCTCATGTGCTACGGGTCCTGCCCCATCCTGGTTCCTGATGAGGAAACAGGACAATGTTAGACGAGTGGCAGGTTAGTGAAGCAGGTTAGGGTGATTAATACGCTGTGAATATCACCTATCACTGCTAAATGACCTGTAATGTAATAATTATGTTATTTCATCCCATACACTTAACAATTGAGACAAGATAGCCTATTATTGCTATTTTATATAACTTCACCAAAGACATAAAAAAGATGTGTCCTAAGGCATTTATTAGTTTCTGACTAATATATAGGAAAGTGGGAAAAAACTGTAAAATTCCCTAAAACTACTGTATCTCTAAACCAAATCACACACATCCAGGCTATTCTATTTATAACTAATGTAATAACTAATGTAATATGTTTTCACTTCTATTCAATGAGCCTCCCCTGAAAAAGGTTGGAGCCTAGTTAAATATTTACCTTATGGGATTGTAAATCTATCATAATGAAACAAATTGATTATGCAGTAAATGTGTGCTGTATATATTGTTTTGCATGCAGTTTAATTATCAAAGCAGCAGAGGCAGCATTCAAGCAGTGAGTTACAGCAAACGTCATGCACACAAGAATGAATTTAGAGCCAGTAGTTGTGGTCACAGCACTGCAACTTGTATAGGGTGAGAAGATACCATGCATTAAGCTTGAAAGAGTCAGTTCCACCTTTAATCTTACCCAAGCAGGAGAGGGCAGGAGCCAGGTTTTATTTCTTTTTGTTAAACTTGCCAGCATTTAGGTGAATAGAGATAGAAACAGTGGTGGGAGGTTAGAGAGTGTGAACACCCGAAGCCCTCTGGGAGTCAAGGCCAGAGCTCCCACATGGTGGAGAGAGTACAGTATGTGTGTTTGGATAGATTGTAAACACTTGTGCTCAACATACAGTCACACCCTTTGTCACACATATTAGAATTTCTGTTTTACACTGGAGGATCTAAAATGAAGACAATAAGTAGCTACATCATGACATATATGGTATGACATTTAATGGGCAATACTGTACTCCAGGAAATGTGTTTTGTTTTCTCATAAGTCAGATATCTATCTACTAGAACAGTGGTTCCCAGCCAAGGGTACTTGGGATATTTCTGCAGTTTCCAGGGGGTAAACGTGGAAAGATTGTAGAGTAGCTTCATTTATTCAAAGATAATATGCATTACAATTAAAATATATCACAATTGAGTCACCGCATGTTGTAATTTATAGTGGTGAAAACCAGTTAGGGAGCGGAGAAGTATAAGTAATGGATAAACAGTTAAATAGTTACCTTACAGTAATGGATAAATGCTTTAAATAGAAAGCTAAAAGTAACAGATAAACTGATACCTAAAGGAATGGATACACAGTTTAAATATTTAGCTATAACTAACGGATAAATGGTGAAAAAGCTCAAAGTAACAGCTCATAAACTATTATAAGTTAGCTAATGGATAAATGATTATAACGTCTAGCTTCCTGTACTGAAAGCCTAAAATCCTTCATCACAAACTCAACTCTGTCATAATCAAATTAAAACAGCTTTACAAGAATGACATTCATGCACCACAGTCAGATGCTGACAACAACATTACCTTGCGATGTATCTCTTCCCCATGTATCTGAACTGATGGAGGCACACTCTGAGTGGAAAATGAAGTGAAAAATCAGTCTCAATAACATTTTACGCTTTGCTTACAATGTCAGGGTTGTCATGAAAGCAATATGAGGCGTCTTACTCGACTAGAGTGAAGAAGTCCATCAACTCAGCAGCTGAAGCCTTGTTCCAGTACGTGAACAGAGCATCTGGAAACAAACAGAGATTGACATTGGAGAGACAACTTGCTTGTTGTTTTGTTTCATTAGAGAGATGGAAGTGAGAGAAAGATGGTGAGTGCAGATATTCAGGAGAGAGATGTTACCCTCGGACATGCTTTTGAGCACATGTAAGAAGCACATGAGGAGGCTTTTGATCTCGGCCTGGTCCAGTTTATCACATCGCAGCAGGGTACTGCCCAGGGTTGAAGCAGCCTGGTTCTGAGGGACAAAGAATCCGATCAGACAAATATATTATCCTGTCAGAACTTTTCGCTCTGTCAGGCTGCTTTTGCTGCTTTAAGATTAACCACAAGTGCTGTCTACAGAAACTAATTGTGAGTTTATATATTTTGTAATTCCAAAAGACAAAAGGGCATTTCCCATAGCAATTAAAAAAAAGAATCTTGTAAAGTTTACATGCAGTTTTGTGGTCATAGTTTAATATCTAGACAACAGAGTCTTTGACCTGTATTGCATTAAAATAAAGTAGTAAAAACTACATGTAGGGACTTACATAGAGAGGTCATGACATGATCCGTAAGAGCTTTCTGAAGGCCTGGGATTACTTTACTCAAACTACACTAGTGGAGTCATTCACTCAGACGTTGCACGACTCTATGCATTGTGGAAAAACTGCCAAACACCATTTCTCCCAGCTGAGGCAGAGAGCAGGGAGAAAACAGAACCAAAGCAGTGGAGCAACAGCTCTACCACAGCGAGGGGTTGGCGATGTACCAAGCACATTCCTTTGCCAGCAGTTAGTCTAGACCATGAAACTGGCTGGGGATGACTTAATGGAAAGCATGAGGCTATGACTTTGGCTTCTTGTTTTGGAGGGTGGATAACTTTAAGGCTAAAATTAGCTTTCCCCGAAAAGGTGGACAAAATCTGTGAAGCTGTGGTGCAGTTATTTCCATGCACTTTCTTTTCAAAGAGTTTGAGCAGTAATTACAAATGACTTAAGAGTGTCCTCCTTTTCCCATATGCTGTTGCACACATAAAACCTACCACAAATCACAAATAAAAACAGCTTCAACCGAAGATGAAACACACACAGCAGAGACAGTGAAAATCATTTGTGTTTGATGGACTTCTTCTACGATTTAGTTTGAGGCTGTCGATCAGTGAAAGCAAGAAATGACACAGCACACATGAGAGGAACTCAAAAGTGAGAAATTCCTTAAGCGTGCATGCTTATCAACATCTGGAAAAAGAGCAGAAACAAACCCTATGGCCCCTGTAGTAAAGAGGCTCTGCTTCATGGCACCAGAACAAACAGGCCAAAGCCTGAAAATTATCTGGCAAAGAAAGGGCTTAGGACACTAGGAAACTCTCTCACACACTCTAACATTCCCAGACGGGACACTCCTAGGAGAGATGATGACTTTTGTACTTGAAGTGAAATGATGGGCTGCAGGGCGCTCTCTGGCACACAGGGGACAGAGAGCAGGGAGAAGTCCATGGTGACGCGCTTGGTGCGCACAGAGAGCATGGACTCCTCAGTCTCCGTAAAGAAGCGCAGGACATTGATAGAGTGTCTCCGTACAAACTTCTCCGTCTGCCACGGCCAGCCGTACAGGTAAGGTGAGGGAGTTAATGGTACAAGTTAACAAGAGGTGACTTTCTGACGTATTTTAGTCACAACAAGGGGACCTCTGACATGCCTGAGGCACACTTAAATGCATGTCACAGGATGCCCACATTTGATTTCTAATAAATGTTGTATGAAATGACTTTACAGGCCTCTTGCAGCACTTTCTGCGATGTACCTTGTCCAGAGAGTTGCCCTTGTCATTGTTCTTCTCATGCAGGCTGTTGCCAGAATCAGTGCTGATGAGTGAGCCGCGAGAGTCCGCGTGGCGCACGGAGTTAATGTTGGGGGTCGACGACGTGTGAGGTGAAGCTGTCGAAGACAAAAAGGAAGCCGTTTTATATTTAGTCAAAAAACAAAATGTTATACTGTATATATTTTTTTATTTAATTGTTTTCATCTGTCCACTCACAGGTGCCAGAGATGACTCCAAAAACATCTTTGTGCAAGCTGGTGTCCAGAAAGGTGCTGGATCTGGGCGGCGTCATCAAAGCGTTGGTAAGAAGTGAATCTTCTTTTCCATTCTGAGGAAGAAACAACAGTTTAATGGACACAAACCCACAAACTATATCGGGATCTATGTAGGTATGTAAGGAACACCACACAATGTGTGTGAGGGGCAAGTCTTATGAGGAGACCCTAGGTCCTAAACAATCTGTGGTTGGTCATTCAAATGAACAGAGTTTAATGTTTTAAAGATACAGTGTGGAATTGAAACAGCAAAAAAAATAATTATTGTGCTTTGTAATAAAACATAAATGTGTTTATTGAAAATAAGTGAATATACTGTATTATTCTAAATGCATATATGTATGGCTGAATATATATATATATATATATACATACACATTTTCACTGTAAACATGGTCATTTTTGTATAGTAGATGCAATACTAAAAAGAAGCCACTAGGTGGCTCCCTTACATTGTTGGAGTGGTTGATGGTGAATGGGGATACTTCCTTCACATTCAGCCTGTTGACGTTCTCTTGGAGCAGACCAAACAAGGGAAAGTACAGGGTGGCCAACCTGGCCTGCTGGCTCTGAAAAACAAATAAATCACCTTAACAGCATTTCTCAAGATCACACACGTCAGATACTGAAGTGAAGTGGAAATGCAAGAGATTGAGGTGAGAAGGAACAGCTTACTTTGGAGGCGTAGCGCTCATCAAATGTGTGTTTTATCATAAGGTTCTTCAGCACATGGATAGCTATCTGACGAACGTCCCTGAACTCCTGCAGAGCTGCACTGACCTCCCTGAGCAGCAGCCCGACCAGGAAGTGGTTCTTACAGAAGTCATCTGTCAGCGAGTAATCCATCTGGAGGTCTGAGAGGAGAAAGACGAGGAGAAAGAGATTAGGTTCGGCTTACAGAGAGGTTAGTGAAGGATGTGAAAGGGTCACAAACAATGAGAACATTTCTAAATGAACGTCAATCTTACACAATTAAATTAATAACAAGAAAACAGGAAAGCTTGGACAGACTCCCGATTATTGATGCAATTAAAACCCCGGGGAAGAAATGCGAATGTCTCCCTTTCTGACAAATGATTCTTGTTACCTTTCATCTAACAATCTACATGACGTTTTACAGAAAGGCTTGGATTTGGTGTTTGACAGGTGCAGGCTGAGTAACTGAGCTGCTGCTCCACATCAACGGTGATCGTTGTAGAAAAAGACAAACCAGATAAAAGCTTATGATTGAACAGCGGCAGATTTCCAACAATATCTAAGACGAGTAAATCGATCCCAAATCCCAGAAGATCCCCAAGATGACTGTGTAATCAAGCTAAACACACTGTTTTGTCTACTTTAGTCTAAAACCTGAATTTCAAGCATGCAAGGATAAAAAGATCATATGTTTTAGGAATGACGTGTGAATTTGTGTCTTTTGGAATCATTCTCATCCCTAGTCATAAACTCCAAACGACTTCACACTGAAAAAACTACCTGTACACTTAATCACCCACATCTGCACAAAGAGCCACTCTCAGCTTCTAAACACACATACGGCCGAAAATCATAAAACAGTTTAACGTTTCCGTACAATGTGTAAAAAAAAGGATAAATCAACCGGGATGCAGTAAAACTGGAAGATTAACTGATTGAGTTCAGCTCTTGGAGCAAATCATTTGACCCATTCTTATCCTGGTTGGATGATTAGTTGGAAAGCTGCTCTTTCTGGAGATGATATGCAAACAACGCACCTTTGCACCTACCTACTAGAGTATCACATGACTCCACCGTATCATTTGGAGATAATAAAGCTAATTGAGGAACACAGAAAAAGACAAAGCACGTTCTGTAGAATCACAACTACAGAAAACCTGTTTTATTACTATTTAATTACACTTTCATTATATATACACACACATGAGTTGTAGAATAAGTAGAACAATTTTATTTGTCTGGCCTTTGACAGCAAAGCAATTTGGTTGGATTTCAATATTCTACTCAAACACAGGCAATGTTAGCAGATCAGGTTTGGTACTTGAACAAAACGTAGATTTGATGATCTCCTCACCTTGAAATCTCAGTATCCTTCCCTTTCCAAATGGCATGGGAAGGTTTAAGGGGACGTAGTGCTCATGGTTGCACACGACACGCAGGAACTCGAACCTGAACTCAAACAGCGTCTGCATTCAAAAAGTCAGAAACCAGCCAGGCAGCTTTAATACAACACTCAAACACAACCTTGTCCAAAACATTTTTGGAGCACAGCCCGATATCATCCATCGGGACGCTGACCAGACATTTTTTTTTTTTACAGAAAAGCTGTCGTACAATTTGTATGTATAAAACGTTACTGTATGCATTGTGTACCTTTGGGTCTCCAGGCATAAAACAGTTGATATAGTTGTTGATCTGCTTTAACACAAAGCCTCTGTCCATCAGGTTGAAACAGCGCTACAGAAGCATGGGGGGGTAAATAAATCAATCAATATACACTTAAAAACTCATGGTGCTCTCAAAACCATGCCGGTACAGTAGCTGTGGCTCCTGACCTTGATGAAGACCGCCAGACTGTGGTTGGCGTTCCTGGCAGCATCTAGGTTGTCTTTGTATTTCTGAGTGATGTGTGGCATCATCATGTTGACCAGAGTCTCCACAGTGTGATGGAAGGCTGCTGAGAAGCGCTGATTCCTGGACAGCTGCAGGACACAGCAGGCATGTTCGTACACATGTTATTACACAGCATAATGCAGTTCAAAGGAGTCCCATGAAAATACCATAACCAACAATGCATGAATAACAAGTATGGTTTGTGTAACCTCATTATTGTCAAAAACACACGAAGGAGCCTACGCAGTTGCATTGAGTCCATGTTCCTTCATTACATATTGCTGTTTTGGTCTTTTCGCAGGCTTTGTTGACAATAACTAAAGTAAAGAATATCCTTCGCCTTGTACTGTAACCATAAGCTCACAGTTTCCACACTGGTGACTTACTCTTGTGGAGCATTTACGTGCTTCCACTGTGGCCTCCACATACGCCAGTGGAGGTTAAACACAACGATGTGGTTGCTTATAGGGTACGAACAAATGCAGCCAATTAGACTGCACAGCATTGTGGGACAGACTGTGGATAGGTAATACTTTGACTGTGGTACTGCGGCTGTCCACAAGACTTGGCATGTTGTAAACCACAATGAAGAAGCTAAGCTGTTATAAAGCAGACACCCCTGAGTCACACACACACACACACACACACACACACACACACACACACACACACACACACACACACACACACACACATGTTGTGGCAGACTTACCCTCACTTTACAGCTCTCAATCAAGTACTGAGCCATGGACTTGATTAAGGCTTCAAAGAAATACCAGGAGTACTGCGGGGCAGACAAACATCAATCAGAGAACAAGAAAGAGGACACTCATGTCAGTTGTAATCACACACCATGTAATCCTTTAAAAAAAAAAAAGTACAAATATGTTACCTTGAGAAGCTTGTTACTCGTGAGGAAGTCAGTGGAAGGCTTCAAGATAGCGGTCATGGCTTTAGCTAACTCCTCGTGCACTGATCGGGTGGTGGAGGACGTGTGAGGCTCAGTCTTGAATACAAACTGTATCCGACACATGCGGAGAGAACTATGAGTACAAAACACTCAAATATAGACATCGAGTTGTGATATGTGGAATGTGAGTCTCACCTTTACATACGACCTCAGGTAGTGCTCCAACCCCTCCTCGTGGCACTGGGCAACAATGTGAATCATGACCCTAAAAAGGAAGAAATTGAAAAGTTAAGCACATGTGAGCAAAGAGGCCTCACTTATTTTACTCACAGATATGTTTTCAATTATTACCACAAAGTCTTATTGAGATCATTGGATCAAAAGCACAGTGACATTGAAAATAAACAAAGACTTGCACTTAATTATGACCTTCACAGATCATCATCTTGGTGTTTTCAGTTAGGAATTTAAAAATAGTTGGATTTATGGAAACAATCGTTAAAAATCTGCAACATTTTGCTGAAAGTGTGATTGTTAATTTGTGTATTGTTATTAACATGAAATTCATTGAATTTTAAGCTGTTGTTTAGTCAATGATCGTCATAGGGAAACTTGCTTGGTGACGTTGACTGCCACATCCTCTTGGGTGGCACTGGTTAGCACCCTGAACAGCTGATTCAGGGTGGTGGGCAGGAACTTAATCATCACATGGCTCTCCATGGCGTGCAGACTCTGAGGGCAAAACATCCCAGACATATGTTTATATAGAGTTTGACTGTATGGCTCTTAATGTGCACTGAGGAAAATAAATGTGGAAAACAGGAACATTATCTTCTCTCACCACTCAAACAAAAGAGCACATGAGGCTAATGAATAAGAATGTGTGAAGAAACCAATGTAAAAACAACAACGACAGAACGACATGCGCGAAAAACACTCTGCTAATTACCCACAACTTATGCTTCAGTTGTCTGGAACATGGCAGAGTGTAGGTACTGGTGCATCATTGCTGCGTACAGGAAATTAACACATGCGCTGCCAAGTCTCTTGGCGAGCTGCCAGTTAACATGGCTGACCTGCTGTTTGACCGACTGGCTATTGTTCGTGTTCACTGCTGTGTTTACACCCAAGAGATGCAAGTGTTGCTCTGCATGTCTCTGTCTGCCAGGGGAACAGTAAACTGAGTTTCCAATGAACTGGAATAAGAGTGAGGGATGAAAAAACAAAAAAACCTGAGCTACCAGCTCCACAGTAAAAAGATATTTGCACGTAAGGACCAATTAAATCTTGTATAAACGGCAATAGAAAAAGCCCTTCACAAACTGTCCAGAAGAATGCGCTGTTGGCAAGCTGAAGCACAAAGTAGAACATTAATCTCCCACGATTCAGATCCAAGCAAGTGTGACTGTCTGCGGTTTCACGGTGAGCATGAGCTACGGTTAGCAGAAAAGTTATAGTTTGAAAACAGTTCTGACCTTTTCCTTTCAGGTATCCAAAAAAAACATCAAATGTCATTCTGTTCAGAATCAATTCCCAATCCTCCATTTATGCATCCTCGCGGAGCATGTGCACTCAGTTATACAGCATATGCCAACACTGAAACGTATGTCAACATTGTGGACTGTGGTTTAAATATGTAGCACTAACAGTCTCTCAAGCATGTGCTCACATCGCTAGCCAACTAATTCACATATAAGACGTTAGCAAGACCTTTAATAAAGAAATAAGGTCCACACATTTTGTTAGATATAAACATAAGTATATAATTCCAATAGAAACAAATGTAAATATGAAACATACAATCTTAACAAATTGAACAAAATGCATTTTGTAATATTAATTGGCATGTATTTAAGTCACTATTTGAACCAAATCCCTAGTTTTCATTGTTTTACCTTCAGGTATTTGACCAGTTCTCCTCCCGACACCTGGGATGCAGGTTCGGTGCTCTGACAGTGATCAAAGAAATTGTGCAAATGTTGATCCTATGAGAGACACATAACACATAAGTTTATTTCACAAAGCTTTAATGAAACCACAGCACAAATTCAGATTTGAATAACTAAAAAAAGGGTAGAAAACAACGGGTGCAGATGAATAAGCAGTATTACTACACTCAGTTTGTTAAAAACAAAAACTAACCTGAGTGTAGACGGTGGACACGAGGTGAGTGGACACCTTAAATAAAGGCTTGCCTCCATCCACCCATTTGACTTCCGGACCTGAATGCTGTAATACAAAGAAAAAGCAACAATCATTTAATAAGTCATAATATTTTAATAATAAGTAATATGAAAATAACAGTTTTCTTTAAAGAATGATAGGACTCTACCTTGCTGGCACCTTCCTGACAGTTGAGGTATCCAGCAGGCAGGTTGGCAGCCACAGGGATCTGACTCTCGTTCATGGTCACCCGGCCATCTTTCAGCAGGGGGAGCCAAGCGTAACCCACTGAGAGCAGAGAGAGAGAGAGGCGAAGTCGGATCACAGCATGATGCTTCAAGCCAGTTCAAATATACAAAACACAGATCTTTTAAACGTTGTCATTGTGAATCAGGAGACCGTGTGAAACTACTGGAGATTTGGTGTTGCAGTGTGTTACCTTGAGCCTCAACCAGGTCTCTCTTCTTGGTGCTGGCCTTGCTGTTGCTGTCACAGCTGACGTGGTGGAAGGTGAAGAGCAGATGGTGTTTCTCGTGGAGCTGGGTTGGCAGCTCAATCTTAAACTAAGGAATGAGACCACAAACAAACATTCAGTCATTAAAATGTATTGACTTGTGTTTTTAAGACATTTGTTGTAGTGCGTCTTACCTCATCGTAGAATTCAGGGTTGTGCTGGTGATGTAATACTGCAGCAAAGGCATTTTTGGTAAACAAGGGTCCTCCGGGTCGGCCATAGATGCACTGTGGAATGATAACAACAGTTAGTTGGCTCGTGAGATGGGAGGAGATGTTCCCTGGGGAAAGATTTAGGTGTACCTTCAGTGAAACAGCCTCTTCCTCATCTGAGTCCTTGAACTCAATGCAAACAGCTATGTTTCTAGCCTGAGGACAGAAAACAACGAACAAAGTTGACCCAGTTAGCCACGATGAAATAAATGTGTTGTAGACTTAGGCCACAAGAAAAAAAGGTTGTAGGCTACATCATCATTATTTATCCTCCTGTGTCAATTAACATACACAGTTACACTACAAAATACCTTTGTGAATGACTTTTGGCTGTCGTATTTCAAGAGCTTGGGGTAGACATAGAGGTGATTGTTGTAGATGGTGAAAGGCTGAGAACATTTGGCTATGCACGGCACAAACTCCTCCACTTCAAAGAAGATGTTGGTCTTCTCACTGACATCAAACTGCTTCACAGGAATGTAGGATGAGGTAACACAATCTATATACAGAAGCAGGAGGGAGGGGAGACCAAATAATCAGCCTGCAGACAACGTAACCGATCTGCCCTGAGCAGGGACCGCTTTCATCTCTCATGTTGACTGCACAGAGCAAATTTAGAGGCCTTACTTGTCAAGTCTGGGGCTACATTGTCAATGGTAACATCAAGGTTTCCTAGGATTACAGGCAGCTTGGACATCTTCTCTGGCCTGAGGAAAGGAAAATAAACTCCAGTCAATCCTTCGCTATCATCGATAAATGGTATATTTACACTCACACCACGTTCACAGATGTTTTCAAAACTGAGCAGGATTTTCCAAAGTAAAACGTATAGGAACATATGTTCCACATTTGCCTTTCCAGAGCATCTGCATGACCACTTAGAGAATGTATAATACAGAGGAATCACAGAAGCGTTACTAACTTTCTGAAATCAGCCAGCAGTTTGAGCACATCGTCATTCGATAGCTTGTTGCTGTCCTGTCTGTACAGAGGCGAGAAACGAGCACTTTTGTCAAGCGTCCCTGAAGCATCTTTAAACAAAGACCTGCAAGAAGGAAGAAGAAGAGTCAGGCATTTCTATTGTTCTGAACGCACCTACGTAAACAGTTTGAAGGAGCAAATGTACAAGAATGTAAATGTTTCATTGGACAAAGGAGGAATGTTTACAGTCTAGTGCAACTGACAACTATGTCCTGATTGATTAATCATATTTCTTATCGATTAACATATTAATTGTTTAGCTTGTCACAAACAAAACTACTAAAAAACATCCATCACAATTTCCAAGAGCACAAAAGAGACATCTTGAAAAAGATATTCAATTTACACGGATATAAAACAGCAAGCACCAACTCTTCAATGGTCAACAATTCAGATAATGTTATTGAAAATAACCCCCAAAATGAGAATTATTAAAGTCAAAGTCAAGTAAATTTGTTATTTAGTTTTTATTTTATTTAATGTTGTGTTGGTCTTTGGCTTGTATACACACAATGGTAGATGTGGAATAATGAATTATAATCCAGAAAGGACATTTTTAGAAATATTAAGCAGTTCATAATAGCATAATGCTAATTACAAAAATAAATGCTATTACTTTATTCTTTCTCTAAGTAGGTTTAATTTAATTTAATTATAATAAGTGTTTAATGTCTCGCATTTAAATCACTATTGTGTCCATCCTGAAAGACTGTGTGTGTGTGTGTGTGTGTGTGTGTGTGTGTGTGTGTGTGTGTGTGTGTGTGTGTGTGTGTGTGTGTGTGGGCTGCTGTACACAGAGCTTCTTGCTGAAAACTGAAAGGTTAAACCTTATTTCTTACACACAGAATAGAAGTTAAAACGCTTAACTATTAAAAGAGAAAAGTACCTTGCTGCCCAGGCGAAAGGCATCCTGTACTGGCCTAACCGGCAACATGCCAGCTTGGCATTTTTCAGGACCTTCTGTGCCACCTAGTGGATAACAGGAACACAGTACACACACAAGTGAGCATGCTGCCATACACACTGAATCCCATTACAACCCACCACGGCCCCTTCAGGGTGCGCAACCACATTTGTTCAGCCAAAGTCAATGCTTGTGTTGAGCGTCTGTGTGCAACTGGTCAGCACTTAAAAACAAGGATGATTATCTCCGTATAATGTGGAATAATCTGGTGGAAACTGCTGAGTCCCGGGGATCATGCTGCCCCGTGTGAAGGACAGTGAGGGAAGTTTGTGGGTGGGTCAGTACCTTGGTGGAGTCTGAACTCTTCGTGTACGGCTCGGCACAGTGGTTGATTCCCCCCTGAAGAACCTTCTCTATGCGAGCCACCAGGAAGATATCTGGGTGGGGGCATGTTATCGAGAACACTCCCTGAGGGCAAGATGAAAATGTTAGAATTGCCTGAATGTGTATTTTACATTTGAATTGATAAATTTGAATATAAAACAAAAGACACATTTAGGTGGGGGAGTTGTTGAGCAAGCCTGGTGTTTTTCTAACGGCATGCCAGAGATGGCAATGTCTGTAACAATTATTGACTGAATGATTGTCATAAAATGATGTACATCCATGTTCACCAGAGGTTGAATCTTAATGACTTCCCATTTGTAGTTTTGAGTGAAATGTCTCAACAACTATTGGATGGATTGTCATTAAATTATGTACAGATATTTATGGCCCAATGAGGATGAATTTGAATAACTTTGATGTTCCCCTGACTTTTGCACAGGCGCCATCATCAGGTCCACATTTTAATTTGTCTAATACCTGCAAAACTAATGACATTCCTCAGCTTTACTCTGTGTTTAGTGCTGATTAGCAAAAGAAAAAGATGATAAACATTATACCAGCTAAACATCAGCATGTCGGCATTGTCATTGTTAGCATGCTGATGTTAGCATTCAACTCAAAGCACCACAGTCAAAGGGCCACCAGTATGGCTGTAGTCTTTTTTTATCTTGAGTTTTTTTTCTTCTGTATATTTTACCTGTCTTGGATACTGCATGGCTGCCTCTGGCACCCCGTGGACCACCCGTTGCCCCTCAGGGTGGGTGTCCCCTCCCCCATTCATATACTGACTGGTGTTACTGGGCACCATGCCCCTTACGGAGGGGTGGTTTAAGTCCACGTGGAAGTCGGAGGAGATCTTCCTGCCATTCTGGATGTCAAACAGTGACAGGGTGACATAAAACGGCTCCACCTGGAGAAGAAGGAGAGTAAAACATTCAGTACTGAACAGATGATGCTGATGATTGTTTCAACTTGTGCATTTTGTCAACCAGTCTGCATAGACACCATAAAGTTAACTAGATAGTTACTGTATTATAACTACGACTTTCAACACCTGGACAACAGGACTCCTGACAGCAAATGTAATACATCACTTAACCGTCTTACATGCAACGCTTCACTCAGCCAGCCTAAATAATGAATGACACTACAGGTAATGTGCACAGCCTTATATAGTTCCAACGCTACACAAAATAGCAATGACTAGCACTACTCTCAATGAAAGTAAATATAAACACAAAAATAAATGTAATGGTACATTACTTTAAAGTGATTGTGTGTATGTCACGTCGGTGTCTCTGTGGACAGAGTCATGACATGTTGACTCTTCAGTAGACAGTTTTTGTTGGGAGGGACAGCAGGACATCAGGCTCCATTATACAGATTGCTCGCCATTACTGAGCCTGTAGCCTGGTTGCTATGCCAACATGAGTCCTTCAGCGGCTCAAATAATGAGGTCAGTCCATCCGGCTGCTCTAACAAACCATCTCCTGCATCTTCAGTCAGCCGGATAATGATATTTCTGTTATTTAGGGCCTTTTGTGAGCAGAAAAAGATCAGTCTTACGTTTGTGGTCGGTCCCTCCTCGTTCTCGGCCACACAGCTTTGCAGGTTGAATGACAGGTCGTTGCAGTTCACCAAAACACGCTTGCCAAACTTCTCCTCAAACTGCTTCACATCCGGCTCTATTCCTGAGAAATCTAGTTTCTGAAGACAGCACAATGGAAGTTATTACATTTCATTAAGGAGCGTCAGGTTGGATCTCATTACCACACGGGAATAAGTGAACTAAAATGTGCTTTACACTTAATTACCTGTGTGTCAGGGTCCAGGGTGAACAGCTTCAACCTGGTCTCGTTCCTCATCCTAGACTCGATATCTCTTGCACTCTGAGGAGAAAAAAAGGCATTTCCTAAATGGATTTAAACCACAAACTGCCTGAAACGTCAGACTTATTGTCTGAGAGATTTCCAGTCAGTTGGTTTTAACATTAGAAGATTTTTTTGTCATCTGGAAATGAGGCTTCATATTTTACAGGCTGAACACGCTGGGCAGACAGGCTCAGAGGTGAGAGTCAGGTGGTTCCAGCACACACTTCAGTGCAGCACACTGTAACCTGACAAACTGTTTCCCAGTTAACTGTTACCACCAGTTTCCATGCACATATGGCTTTACTATAGCGTGCCACTCAGTGCTGTAACAGCATGAGAAGCAGAAATAAAACACAACTATTGCAGCCTGTAAGTCAACAGTCAGTTCATCATTTATAAAAACAGATGTTTCTATCTTGATACAGGTGTCATTAAGTCAAAGCATGGGTCAGCTTTTCCCATTAGAGGATATCTTGTGTTGAATGCATGTTTTAAGGAGACAGCACAGGTGAATAGGGTAAATATACAAATTAGGCATTCTCTTATTAAATATGTGCATAAGTTGCATATATTTCTGGAACAGAAATCTGAACATTGCATAAAGTCAGGTTAAACATTTCTGTTTAATTTTGTTGACATATTAGAGTCTAAGGTTTTTACTGGGGGAAATTTGGATATCTCTTTGCATCACCCCATCACAGCCAAAATAATTAATTAATTTCAGCCTTGTTTTTAGGACTGAAATTGTATTTAAATCAGGGTATGAATGATATATGCACACACCTCTCTGTAAAGATCTTCAGAATATAGATAGGATTGTAACTGGACAGTTTGATGTATGTAAGTCCAACTGATTATGAGAGTATGAAAAAAACTCATTTTAAGAAAACAGCCTTTAGAAGATATGAAATGTAAAATTCCATACATTTCGCAAAACAAAACAATAATTTCCATTTTCAACTAATAGATATTACAATGAAACTTCCCCAGTTGATAATTTATATTTATCGTTATTATTTTTGTGTATTTTAAGTTTTCTGAAATCTTATATTTAAATGTGCAAATGAGGAATTATCTAATGTTAACTTTTGGAGAATTTAGGCAAAATCTACAGACGGAATTAAACAAATGTTTTTTGCTTGTAGGGTCTTGCCTTTGCAGTGTTGTTTTTTGGATGAAACCCAAATAATACCGAGACGTTGTAGTTCATCACATGAGAAATTAGGTGTGCAACCAACAAATCCAAGCCACATGTTGTGGCAAAAGAGGCCCACTTCCTTACAACTTCAATGAGGAACAGAGATTTCATGCTGCAACTCCAACTTGATGATGTACCAAATGAGAAAGTAGGACCTACCTGAAAGCTGTCCATGCTGCCAGAGGAACTGTCGGACTTCCCAAGATCATCATCTAGGAGGGAAATACAAAAAGAAACATTGGATGCAGGCCAAATATTGCAGAGCATGAACAAAACCGGCTTGTGTTGTAAAACCTCGTTAATCGCTTTCTGACGTGAAAGTTCAGTAAACAGTAATTCAGCTGCACAGGAATCAGTAGGACTGAGATGGAGATGCATCAGGTCTCAATGCCATATTTATAAAAGCTCAGAGATCTCCGCAAGCAGAATTGTGTTTTCTCTCATGCACAAGCGTGATTAATAAAAGCTCCGGAGTTAGGGTAGATTAGTGAGCCGTTTTGTGCAACGGCATTCAGCCTCTTTCCTCTGTGGCTTAGCTTCCTATGAGACAGGAGGTGAGTATTAAGAGTCTGGGTGGTCTGGTATCACATCACACCACATTACTACAGCGCAGGGAGAAGTAGAGGAGAAGTGAGCCACGAGTAGTGAGTGGACGTTGGTGTGAATGATACATACAGTATCCCAGAACAAATAAACTGATAATGACGAGTGGATTTACTGGATATTCAAGTATGGTTGATTATTATTTTTGATATAATAACTGAGGGCGTTTTCCGTCTTAGAAAGCTTAGTGTACAAAATAGGACCATTGTAGCTTCTATAATCAACTGCATTATTACGTTATTAGCACATTTCTAGAGCTGCAACATGATTATTATTATTGTTGATTATCCTGTTTCTCGATTAAGCGTGCCGTCTATCTAAATGTAAGTGTAAAATGTCAATTGCAAATTTTTCAAAGCTCAAGCTGACATCAGAAGACTAAGGAAACCAGTCAAATGTATCAAGCTTAAACTGGACATTTTCTTCTCAAAAACTGACACAAAGCAATGAATTAAATGATTATCAAAATAGTTTCGGATTCATTTTCTGTCAATTGACTTATGAAGTAATTGGGTAATCGTTGCAGCTTACCCAGTTTGTAACAGCAAGTAGAGCAGAGATCATGTTGTGTAAACTGTATAACTATACCGACATATTTAAGTCTCTATTTCTTAATTAAACCACAGATGTTTTTACAAGACTGAAAAACATAAATCATTTCTCATCATGAACTTTGAGAATATTTTGATTAACACAAAATAATTTCATATTTGTGTTCCCTTTCAGGCGCTGTAGAAATACGGACAAACACACACACCGTCGTGAATGTCTCCATTCCTCTTCTCCTGCATGGCGATCTCAAAGCTGCTGTGCAAGATCTTGTTGAGCGTGTTGATCCAATCCTCCATCTCTCCCTCACTGTCTGACGCCAGCAGGTAGGTGCTCTTATCCTGCATCTTTAGCTCGAACGCAAACCGCCGAACCTTGTTGTTCTGCAGCCACAGAAAGAAGAGAAAAGGGGAAAAAAACATATAGATTAAATAGAGCCAAACTTTGAAGACAAAACAGAGACTTTTAATAATTGAAAAGGGGTTTTATGTTTGCCAAGGATTGGTATCTGATATTGAATGATTGACTAAGTTTAGTTTTTCACATTTAACTAGAATTACATTACATTACATTACAGGTCATTTAGCAGACGCTCTTATCCAGAGCGACTTACAGGGAACTAACTACATGGACAGTCTCCCAGGAGCAACTTGGGGCAGCTCTGGTATTGAACTCACAACCATCTGGTGTTGTATTTGGAAGCCACTAGACCACTAGGCCATCACCTCCACCATTACCATCTCACGGGTGTATGCCGCCCGTCTGTCCAAAATGTCATAATTTTATCCTATTAGACATTTGAGTGAAATATTTACTATTAGCGTATGAATTCTTGAGATATGGCCAAGAACGTGTTTAGTGATGTCACAGTGAACTTTGACCTTTGACCTTTCACCACCAAATTCGATTCAGTTCATCCTTGATGGTCCAAGTGGACCTTTGTACCAAAATCTGAAGAATCTCCCTAAATGTGTTCCTGAGACATCACATTCACGAGATTGGGATGAATAACCCAAAACATAACGCCTCCCGCCTCGGACATGACGGGCTTTCATCTCGCTATCCAAAGCTAACATCTAACATCTGTCAGCTCTTCAGAAGGCACGTTTTATGATCTAAATCAATGCTTGCTTCACTTTAATTCTACCCTCACACTTCCTTGTATAAGGCAGTTTTGAGCCTTCGAAAAACAAAGTAAATATTGAACAACAATAAACTGACACTATTTAGCTCCAGAGATCTACAAAATGTGAGTCACTGTTTTGGAAAGAGATGTGAGGCTAAACACATATTTAACTGCCACAAAAAGCAAATGGACAATGTCAGTTAGGGAGGAACAGATGATTTCCATCTGCTTAACAAAGCCTTCAACTCTGCCAAGACCACAGCAGAGAAAATGGGCTGGATCTGCAGCGGCGAACTATGACCTCAATGATGTCACGTTCCCATTTAGGCTTTAGTATCCCACTCAGGACCTATAACTGCTGATTCAGCTGCAGAGTGTCCATATCACAGCATTTTAATAAAGTATTAATGCAATATTTCTTTGGTTGAACATGGAAGTCATCTCATTATTGTCAGCAGTCAGTGGATTGTTATTCTGTGGTTATCACTGTAGCTGGCTTGCTATGTTGAATCAGCAGAGTGGGAGTGATAGGGAGGCAGACTGGCTGAGTAAACATGAAGAGGGGAAATAAAACTGGAGTCTTGATAAACAGACTTAATCATCTGATTTAAGGTAGGAGGACCGGTCTCGGTTTTCTAGACAACACTGCGCACATCCTCGGGGAGATGAGTGGACAAACCAGTTCAAATCAGTTTTAGGATATTATTAGCATCTGTATTCTTACGGAAGTGAAAGAGGAGAAAAGAGAAAATAAAAAACTCAAACCACAGTTATCAGTCCCTACCAGCCCTTTTACCCCTTGTTAACCTACAGGCATTGCCCTTCAACTCATTAATACGTGACAAATTAAGCATATGTTGGTGTCTTAACAAAGCACAGGAGCAGCTGGAGGCTCAGTATGATGTCACTCCACAGGCCATTCCAGCTGCAGACATAAACATCTGCAGATCCACTCAGAGAGCGGTCTCTGCTGGTTGAGTTTAAGTCACATGATCTTTGGGATTTGAAGAGCAGAAAACTCATCAACTGTGTTTGTTATACAAGAGGCGGTGCAATCAATACAGCAACGACATATTGTTTAATTTGACTTAAAACTGAGCAGAAGATAGAAAGTTAGTTTTGTATCCTGTCCAGTGCAAGTTCTGGTTCCAGTTCTCTCGAGAATGTATTTGAGTATCAACAATGAGGATGTTTTGAGTCTACGTGGAATCCAGTATCGGTCAAACTCCAGTTGTAGGACGGTAACGCCTCGCTGTTACATCACAGCATCAATCTTAATATTGTATGAACTGTACATGTCGGGAACACGCTTACTTCACTTCTTCCACCACTGAGGAATTTGAAGGTCTGCGGTTGAAAACTGTGTGGTGGGGAGTTTCGGGGAACTCTGGAGGGGACAGCATGGACGCTATAACCTTCACTGATAAAGCTTCCAAAAATCTAAAAGCATTCAAACACCATGTGTAAACCTCTCCTTCTTCGTCCACATGATAGGAATCAGACAGTCCTGGAAAAACAATCAACCAATATCTGATTGATGCCAGAAGAGTAATCAGTAAGATCAGCTTCTTTCCATCGATTGAGATGATGGACAGGCGATAATGCACCCGGTGAGTCTTGGGCCTACACTGAGATCCCTGCACGTGGCATCGATTGTGAGGCAGATGGAAAGTGCACAGAAGTGAGACCTCAGCTTTCACCTTGTTTCACCATTTGAGAGTCAGCAGTAAAGCACAACCTTGGGGAAGAGAGAGCGCTCAGGTTTCAGGGAAATGAACAACAGAGGGTCTCACTGATACTTTTCAGGAGCAGCGCATCATCGTTAGAGGAATATATGTTGAAATGTTCCCTATTGTAGTTTACGTTTTATCCTGCATGTTGGAAAACATGTTTATAGAGAAAACAATTGTGAAGAGGAAGTTGCTACGCCCCTATTCTCAGTTTATTTCCGGTAAATGGCGTTTTAATTTCCATAAAGGGACCAGGCCACAGGATATCCCTTTTGGCAAAGGGGGTCATCCAGGATCCTGACAGTTTATCACTGCCTTTGTGCCTGAGAGAAAGACTTTAGAGCGTACCTGAACCACGCCCATACAGGAGTCCAAGAAGATGGTTCCTTTAGGCTCTTTGGAGATCTTCTCATCCTTGTAGAAGTTTAAATTATAAGAGCCGTCCCCGAGCTGAGTTAGATGGAAATACCTCCTCTTGAATGACTGAAACAAAAAGAGAGAATAAGATTCAACTTTCAATTGTTATACAACAAAAATATTAAGTCCTCTACACCCTCTTCATTATACAGTATAATATTAGGCTGCCAGTGATAAGAAGCCTGCCTGTAAAAAGATTATAGATTCATCTCTCAATTAGTTTATCAATTTATCAATTAAGTGTCAGAAAATTGTGAAAAATGGCCATCACAAGTTCCAAGAGCCAAAAGGTGACTTCTTCAAATTGCCAAAAGCCCACAATTATTTTGTTTGTCATCATATCAGACAAAGAAAAGAAGCAAATCCTGACATTTAAGACGCTGTGAACAGCAAAGCATTTAGCATTTGTGCTTAAAAAGTGACTGAAACGATTTCAGTTGAAAATGTGGCCATCACCACCGTCTCACCCTCATGGTGACGCTGATAGCACTGTTCATGTTGCCTTTGTACAGCCAGCCATGTTTGGAAATCCCGCCTTTTTGGGATCCTAGGGAGGCCGTATCCTGCAGCAGACAAAGACACAAGATCACACAATGTAATACATTTAATACGGGACACACTGCATGGGGAAAACAAAACCCATTTTGTTTTCCATATACTGTAACATATACACACATTTACCACTGGAGTGAAATCATTTCACAGTTTGAAACAAGTTGCAATACTGAAAAATGGGGCACACATGGAGATAATTACATCCAATAAATTGTCTAAATAAAAGGATATGAAGAGAAAACAAACAGATTTAGGTTAAAGAAGAACTAGCCTTAATTTGGATATTTTTGCAGTGGCTCATCATATCTTGGCATCATATCAAGGATGCTTTTAACACACCCTCGCCTTACTGTGGCGAAAACCTTTGATGTTGTGGTTTGAGATGACACAGAGCAAGAACGAGATGTAGGTCCGTCTCAGTCCAAACAAGCAGGCAGAGGAACATTAAACAAACTATGACCGTTAAACCAAATAAATATCTCCATCTTCACGGCAGATCCATGACACGAGGACCAAATCACACACTCATAAGGCGGGTAGCATGAGATAATGTACGTCCAAATAACAAAGCTACTATGATCCACAAGCCATCGTGATCTGTAAAAATAAACACATTAGAAGGGTAATAAAGGAAGAAGCCCTGTCCTGGTTTAGATCAGCCCTGTCATTTACAGCAGGCTTTAAAAGACTTCAGTAAGGAACTGTATCCCTGTACAATTTCCCACAATGAGAAGAATGAATTTCAAGATATCTTCATCCTGGTCCAGCTCTCCTCCTCCTCCTCCTCCTCCTAATAAAGCAGGAGGGGATTTTAAATGTGCTGGCAGCAACTATAACATTTTCAATGTGCCTTGTAGAGTGATCTAAAAAGCAGGTGGGAAGGTTCAGTGCCCGTTTCTTCTCGTCAATGTCTAGACAAAAATTCAGCGCTCCGCAGAGAGGCAGGCAAATCACGGGATTCTTTCTTTCGAAACCCCCAGGAAACTAAAACAATCTGCAAATCAAAGACGAACAAAATCTCAAAACCGATGTTGCATGTGGTCCAAAACACACATACGTTTTGTTTTATTCTGGGGATCTATTAAGAGGACAAGTTCAAATACGTTCAAGCAACCTCCCAGTTGAAAATCATGCTGTGAAGAGATGGAGGCCAGAGAGAGGGCACGAGTTGACTGGAGGGTGATTTGGATCTTGTCATTAGTTGTGAGTCCTGTCAGAGGTGAGGCTGACTGTGAGGCTGAGCAGGACAGACCCTGACGTGTTACAAGCTGGCACAGCCTTCCTCAATCACAGCTACATTAATGGACACGCAGTTAAAAAGAAAAAAAAACCCAAAAGCTCCTGTGTGTTGAAGTGTGTATTTCAGCTAATATTGAAGCACATTGTGTTGCCTATAGGACGTGCAGTTTGACATATCAGGTGAGGACACAAGGTTAGGGTCATCATCATACCTCTTGTGAGGGAGCGTGGTATTTAAAGTATGTTAGATAACATTTCAGCCACAGCTTCATACCGTCTTTGAAGACACAACTCAGCCAATCCAAACACAACAAACACTCATTTAATCTGTGCGAGGAAAAAAAACACACACTCAATCATATGTGAATTAGAAGAGGGTGATAAAATCCAAATGATGCTTGAAAATGTAATTGCATAAAAAAAAAGAAGCTGTTTTGAGAAATGTCGCATCAGCAATAGTATTTAAGCCAAATTACACTAAATTCTTTCCATTAAATTCAGCTATTAGACACGAAAATGCCTTTTATTGCTTTAACAGCTGTAATGAAAACAGGAAAGGCAAAAGTGATGACTGGAATTAGATGCATTTAGCCACATGCAGTCGTTTCTTGGCCGAGTATCTAGAAAAGGGATGTGATCCAGAGTAAAAATGCAACCTCGAAACACTGCAAATACACTTACTTCACCACGCTGTGCTGTTGATTGGATTGTTTTTTGGTAAATTAAGGGATGAAAAGTACATAGCCTCACCTCATCTTTGTCGACATCCTCGTCCACTTCAAAGACATGGACAGCCAGTTTATCAGGCCTGGAAACTTTGCTGTAAAATAACCCATTATCATTAACAGGCGTGTAGAGTATGCAATAACAAGATCAGAAAACACATAGCAGCATCAAAAGTACAGCAGATTACTACAGGTCAGGGTAACTGTGTTCTCTGGTACTGCACTTTGCTCCAACCTTAATATTTATATTACTTAAGTCCATTTCTTCTCCATTCAAGCTCATATATTATTATTACTTTTGATGTGTAACTACATTTTATTGGTAGTACTAGACTTTTAACAATGCAGGCTGTCGAGGGTATCCATGGCAGATTGAGTTTTGCATATTTACTTTCATTTCAGTTCACTCTCCAAATCCTCGAGCACAGTTGAAGTTGTGTAACTGGAATGTCATTTTCCCTTATGATTTCGTCATTTTCTTTGAATAAGTAATTTTGCATACTTGCAGCTGTGTCGAGAGTCAGAAAAAGTCAACTTTGCAGAAAAAGCAAATTCCAGGAGTGTTAAAAAGCAGCACTTAGGGTAAAGGTAAGAATGACTTAATAACAGGCGATCCACGTCTTGTTTTAAGTTTCCCACATTCAGTACAGTCACAGAACATTTGGCAGCAGTGACAGCGTCAAGATCATAAGGTCATTGTCAACCTCGTATTCTAACATGTTGGCAGTAAAATAGATATTCTTCAGGGAAGACGCTGGAACTGATGACACAATCTCCAGACAATGAGGGTGGTTTCCGCACGGGCTGCAGCCGGGAATTATCCAGTGCACCCGTAAAAAGGAAACACTCTTTTGTTGCAGGGAAATAAGAATCATTTGCACGCTGCGTTTCCTTGTAATTAAGTCATTTTGTCAGAAGCAGGAAACAAAAAGGTGACAGTGACTTGAAAACACACACAAATGTGTGAGGCTGTGTCCGTATATTAAATGCAGTAGCTGTTCTTACTTGCCCATCATAAGAATGTCTCAGTACACCACGCTACCTCTGTGAATATAGTTTACAGTAGTGCTGAAGCTTTTAACTGCACACTTACTTCGGCAGCTGTCGAAAGTCTCCAGAATAGTCCTCGTACTTGTAGTTGACGACATGCCAGTCAGATTTGTAGGTCTTAATGCACTGAGGAAACAATAGAAACAAATGTCAGACCACTATAACATACTGTACAGTGAACATTACAACATAATAAAATACGCAGGGCAGTAGTACTGCAGGGCTTAGTTAAGATGTCAGTATGTGTCAAAAGAACTAGTTTGTTTTGTCCAATCATGTCTGACGGAAAAAGAGTTTATAGATGTTCTGAACGGCCAAAGTTGTGGCGAAAAGTCCTTTAGACAGGCGAGATGCAATAACGGTTTAAATGTGGAGATAACTGTATACACTTTTATACAGTATTTCCTTACAGGGATTTGTGGTTTTGCACTCGGGTGTACATTCAAAAAGAAACAGGAGTCGGAAATCTGCTTACTATCTCACAGCCGGCTAATTGCTGCATGAAGCGGGCAAAATTGTCGGATTGTTGGTTAGGGAAAGTTACAGAAATTGTCGGAAAGCAGCCTCCCAATTCAAATGTCGGAAATTTGGTGGGGGAGGAGGTTTCAGACTCTGTTCATACATCGGACTTGCACTTCAACTGAAGCATACCGACACCTTTCAAAGAGCTCTCTGCAGATTTAGAATTGTACTCCTATAACAATCAGTCAGACTCACAATGGACGGTAAAATAAATAAATAAATCAAAGTTGATGCAGCAGAACTAAAGATATCGTGTATTTTGTTGTCTACATTACTCACAATGCAACCCGACGGCTCAGTCAGAT
This sequence comes from Cottoperca gobio, assembly GCF_900634415.1. Lineage (NCBI taxonomy): Eukaryota > Metazoa > Chordata > Actinopteri > Perciformes > Bovichtidae > Cottoperca > Cottoperca gobio. The sequence continues at coordinate 17,165,866 of NC_041375.1, read as the reverse complement.
ATATCGGTGTGTTATGCTAGGAGCAGCTAATTATTTATTTTCAAACTTGAAGGGAAAAAATATCAGATTTCGTAGCAGCTTCCTCATGAAACCTATCCACAAGATGAAAGTAGTGTTGAATTGATCTGATGAATAAAATGCAGTGGCTGACAAGATATCATCTCACAGTTGTTTTTATGACTCCTAAGAAAGCACAATCACAACACAAAGGTTGTTTTTGAGCAACAATTAAAGCCTCTTTGCAGTGAAATCCTTAAGGAGTGTACGGCCAGAGGTCTGGTGTCGAACCATCCATTAGCACAAACTGGGAGGGAGTGTATCTCTATCTCCCTCTAGTTGGAAAACATCTGTTCATTGTTAGAGTCAGAGATGGGAGCAGCTCACTGGTATCTATTCTGAAGAAATACTTGCCGTTTACAAGAACTGCCCTGACAGGGAGACGAAATGAAACCTGATCAGGAGAGCGATCGGAAACAAAGAGGCTCCTGCTGGGTTGATCCCCACAGCTGTCCCGGTGCTATCACACAACACTCGATCGGGAGTTTTAGTATCGTTGTGACATCAGACAACGCTCCCTAAACATTGACCTCTGACCTGGAAGGTGACATGCCGGCAGCCAGTTGGTCTCTGACTTAAAAAGACAGTAAGAGCAGTGTACATGGCCGGGTGGGTAAACCACTGTGATGGTTAGAGGAAGAAACATTTCCTCTCTTGTTGTCATTTATTATTTTATCAGCGACACCTGGAAATAATTCACAGTAAGAATTTTGTTCAGTCCCACTGCAATTAAATGACTAAACAAACACAAGAGCTTCTATGTGTGTTTTCAAGAAACTTAACATCTGTTTTATGGTCTTTTGCTGCTCTTTGATAGCAGATACATGCTATCTTCAAGACTCAGCACAGACACTATAAACCAACACTGACGGACAATAACCAGAAGTTTGATAAACTTGTGGATTGTAGAAATTAATTGCTTTTTATCAGTCCTACATCCCCTGCCATAAATAGATTGTTACTGGGGACAAACAGTACAAACAGTCAAGTTGCCTCCAGCAATGATCTGTAATGAGCCCAGATACCACAGCAGTTTCTACGTGAAGTTAGATGAATGCTTCATTTAGCTGAAATAAAGATGTTTCCTGATCAGCTGTGATGCGCGATGTACAGTATATTGCTGCTAATATTAGTTCACAAATTGGGTAATCACTCACTAGTGTCGCTATTCTGCAGCGATGTGTGTGTGTGGTTTACATTCACTTCCTAATTTCTTGAACCAGACTTTCCACCTACTGCCCCCCAGGTTTTTTAATGTTTGGCAATTAAATAAAGGATCTATATGGTGTAATCAGTTATAGTGCATAATAGAGACAATTATTTTGTAAATCTATTTATGTAGGATTCCTACTGGTTAAGGTTAGTTAGATTTGGAGTTAGTAAGACTTTTTTTTTAATGCGACTCAAAATGAAATTTAAGATCTACTTTACGCAAATTTGTTACGCTAACCGGATCTGTGTGATCTTCCAATGTTTTAACATTTTAAAGATATTTCAATTGTTTATGTACGCTTAGTGTTTTTTTTATTTGTGCGTCACCTTTTTTCCCATCTTAGCTCTCCCCACTTCAGACAAAAACACAAAGACAGAAACCTCTAACCAAACCAAAACTGGCAGGAAAATGTTTACAGTATATACGAACTCATTGCTTATACTGAGAAGTTGTTCAAGAAAATGTGTTTTCAGGGGCTTTAAATCAGCTCACCTCTTGGACGAATGGACTCTGGGCCTCCCTCTCTGCATTGTCAGGCACTGTCGGGTAGAGAGTTCTCCCTTGCCTCCTCAAAGTTGAAATCTGCAAAACAAAGCAATGATTTTTTCAACAAGAGCAACAGAGCAGAGAAATTACAACAAGCAAAACTGTATTAGTGAAACCAAAAGTGTAGAAGACATTGCTCAAGCTGGACACCTAGTATTACAGTTTGTGGTCTCAGCTGGACACAGTTGCTCCGTGTGTCCTTTTAAATATTATTCTATGTTTGAGAAAGGACTGATGGCTTTCTGAGAGTTCAAAGGAGGCAGTATGTGAGGGAGGCAGTATGTGAGGGAGGCAGGATGCTCGTCCACACTGTTCAGCTCCAGGACTCACAGACACACCCCGAGTCTGGCTCTCTGCCACTGTTGTACTGCAACACTAATCAGCATCTCAACATCTCTAATGCTTTATTTAAACCTTTCACTAATGACCAACAGGTTCATAGAGCACTGTAGCCAAACAGCAGTTTCACAGCAGAACAAGAACGCCGAGTAAAAAGCCTCAAACCATGTTTTAACAACTAAGTGTGGACAGCCGTGCAAGCTGCTCTGTAAGACAAACTCCAGTAAATCTCAGAAGTATATCATACACAAGTGTAAAAACTGGAGCTCTATTCAAACTTGTAACTCAGTCAAATACAGCTTTGTGCAACAATACCACCATCAGGTTTTAGCAGGAGGATTAATATAAAAATAAAGTGCATTTAAACACATAATCCCTGCGAGCAAGAGTGAATTATGAATACAACCATTAAGTGAAGCCGTTCAGCTGACCGAGTTAAAAGGAATTGCGGCTTTGTGCAAGTCAAATGCTGGTCAGCTGTGCTTTCCACAATGAGAGGGATACAAACAAAACCTCCATTATCTTTTCCCAACACATTCTTATTGAAATGACAAAGCGCTTTGAGCAGAAATGTTCCATTTCATTAGTTTACAGTCAAAATGACTACATACCTAATCAAATAAAACTACTTTGACCACATAGTATGTGTAGTTATTGAAGAAAAAACACGTTAGTCAAGTTTCTTTCTCACATAATGTAAATCAGTAAAATGTGTTTATAATCCCATACCATCATCTTCTCAAAGGTGAGGATGTTCTGCTTCTCTCCTCTCCGCTTATACTATTGTAAACTACATAATTTGGGGTTTTGAATGTAACTTGCATTAATCAAGAAAATAATCAGCAGATTAATCCATAATGACACTAAAATGTGAATCTTATTCCGTTGCCTCACTGTCCCTCAGAATAACCTTGTATTACGTGTCAACTACGACGAATTCCACACCAAGCTCGTATTTGTGAACCCGAAGTCTCCCTTTCCGCTCTGCTAGCCAGGTTTCCTGCAGGGGAGATGATAATCTTTACAATTCAAGCATTAGAAATAAACAGGCATGGAGGTAAGAGGGAGACAGGAAGTAGGCAACAGGAAGCATTTAATTGGGCTACAAGCCACAAGGGAGAGCTGTTGGATTCTCCGGTGAAATGAGCCCCAAATTAGCACAGGATCCAGCCTTACCTGAACCAAGTGTGCCTCTAGACATCACCACCTCAGCACTGGTCTCATATGTTCTAAGTTTAATGTTAAAGGAAGGTCGTTGATATTCAATTATTTATTTTTTTGTCAACAAATGTCATGAAAAGACCAAAACCAACAATAAAGATTTCTATAAGTATTCCATGTTAACCATCTCAGCTTAGCATGTTAGCGTGCTAACATTTGCTAATTAGCAACAAATACAGCTAGCACAGATCATAAACCAAAAAACTAAAATGTTCACCTCACGATGAAGCAAGAGGAAAAGTCATCACCAAAATCAGGATGGTTTATCCTTTATGTTGAGAGAAACTAACACCTTGGTTTTGATGTTTTCATTGGATTGTCGACAATAACAAAAGAAATAAAGAACATCACCAGCCTTATCCTTTAAAGACATGGAAACTATAAAGTGGCTGAAGTAAAGGAAAAATAACAATATCCCAATTTGTGAGCATTACGGCAGGGATGGGCCTTAGACCTGAGGGAAGGAAGGGCCCCCTCCTGGTAATCCTCAAGACATTTCTCCACAAACCTTGCAGAGAAAGCACTGAGAGAGACCTGCACAGAACTGGCTTGAGCCAACAACTTCCAGATCTAAACCAGATGGATATGATATAAACACTGGCTCACTAAAGACCAGTACCAACACATGACTTTTGATGAGTCAGTTGGGATAAGATAAGGTAGAGACCTGATAGTGTTTTTTTAGTCATGAGGAACAGCCAAATACAGGCTTTGTACAAACATTACAACACAGACAGAGGAGCTCTGCTGGTTCATCACCAACTAACACATGTATACTTAGTACTGTCTCTATGCATATTGAGGTTTCTGTATGTTCACACACTGGCTGTCTCCTTTCACTAAAAGCACCAAACATTGAAAAGGCCTCGACACAGAAGCTGTTAGGTTGTTAGCAGATGTTAGGTTCAATCATTGTGACTGTGGTGTTTTTTTCTTTCTTAGTCAGAATCACCTGTCAGTCCCTGACAACGTACTGTTTGTGTGTAACGCTGGTATGTTATGTTGATAGCAGCAGGCTGAAGGAGCATGATACAAGAGAAGACAAAGTCAAGGCTGCCCTGCTGCCACTGAGAACCCAGCTGCCAGGCCTTAATAAACTGTAGCAACCAATGGCTTTATACAGAAGCAAACCCAACATTAAAAACCCTTTCTATTTCACACAGCCATCTTCTACAGTTCAGTAACTGGAAAGATTATTCGCTCTAAATACACCTAAGTCCCTATTACACATTTAACCAACAGCACAGTTTGTGATCTGGGTCAGATAGTGGTTTTATGATAAGACTGAGCACCTCAGGGGAAATTCAGATGTTGCAGCAGATCAAAGAAAAAGATAAAATATTACAACTAGAAGAATAAAAGTAAAAATATGAACTATATAAGAGCAATTCAAGTTACAAGGTAGAGTGACAATGGTGCGAGTTAGCAAGTCTACAGTGTAAACCAGAAAAATATATAATGTGATTAAATAATGATACTTAGAGTAGTCTGTATTAATTTAGCAACATAAAACAAATATCATATAGTATCAAATGTAGTAAGACCGTATAACATATTAATATATAGATATTAATGTAGCGTAGTATGACACAATATAGCAGTATAACATGGAATATCAAAAGTAATGGTGTAGTATAGTAGTGAAGCATAGTATAGTATAATTCAGACTTCATACAAACATCACTAGCAGTAACATTGTGTGTAAGTCTCTAACCCCTCACATAAGATTGTCCTTTATACTGTCGATCACATACTGTAATGCTCAGATGCATCTTTAAAATTCTGTTTTATTTTTGTAAATGTGTTATAGTTGCATGGTAAAGACAGATTGATTTGAAAAATCTACCCATCTGGTGCATTCAAGTGCTGATCATATATCACTTTTACTTTTTATAAAACTAGCAACAAAGAAAATTAATTATCAGACAATGTGTTGCCGTTTGGTTGCTGACTCAAGGACGTCGTCAGAATTCCTCAGTATGCTGTCAGGAAAGACACATTTTCCTTTCTTACAATAGAACCTTCATATTTTTAAAATATTGCAACATTTTGCGTACACTATCTGGGCCTTTTATTCCCACTAGAGCTGTGGTGAAAGATTTTTGGAAACTTCTTTGTGTCATCAGTGTCTTATACTGTCATACAGCTTCTCCATCCACATGACTATGACATGGAGAATTGCTCCAGATTTACAAGTTAAGGTTCAGATGGGAAAGATACATGAGAAGAAGCATTTTACACTCGCATGATACAATAAAAAGTAGCTTTATACAACATATGTTACCGTAAATAAATCATTAAAACATTATTTGTACTATCTTACGTAGGCATTCTGCTATAACAATGAAATTAAACCACTGGATCGTGAGACAGAGCAGCAGGGTCAGATTTGAGGATATGCTGCAGATCTCATTTCGGCTATTGGTAAGAAAATCTTTGGATCAAGTATCATTTCCTGAAGTTCCAGCACTGGGCCAGATTTCCATTTGAGATTTTCCATCCTCACCGTGGAAAGTGTGAGAGAGCGTACGTCCTGTAAAATGTGGCTGAAGATAACACTTGCTCTGTCACAACATTGCGGACAGAATGAGCCAATTAAACAGACGGCCCCTGACCTCTCTCTCTCTCTCTCTCTCTCTCTCTCTCTCTCTCTCTCTCTCTCTCTCTCTCTCTCTCTCTCTCTCTCTCTCTCTCTCTCTCTCTCTCTCTCTCTCTCTCTCTCTCTCTCTCTCTCTCTCTCTCTCTCTCTCTCTCTCTCTCTCTCTCTGTGTCTCACTCACTACAGCATGGAAGGATGTAAACAAAAAAGAAAACCCCACCCTGTACTCAAAGCACTGGCCACGCCTGCACCAAAAGAAAAGACGGCTAAACTCAAACAAATACAACAAAGAAAACACGCAAGTGGGCGGGAAACTAATGTTGTTGGACAGATAACAATAAATGGAGCACCTTCTAAAAAAAACCTCTCCATTGATTTACAGTGTAACCAATTAGGCTGTGACCTTTCTCTGTCTCCCATTATTTAAGGATATGTTTTACCCAAAGTTTCCACAGCAGTTACACAAGTAGCCACAATGGAAATGTAAGCCCCAACTCTGGCAGTGTTACCACTCTCTAAGCTACACACCACCACTCATTTTACATCACTTCTATAGTAATCAAATAATAATCCCAGCTACAATAACCATAGCCAGATTTACTACAGTAAGGCTTTTTGCGGTAGATTTTTCAAGCGTGTATGTGACTTGCATGCATGAAGCAGGAGTGAAACTTACCTCAAAGTCCTCCAGGGGGAACTGCAGCATGTCCCTGAGGACATCGCTGAGGATTTGAGTCTTCCTCTGCACCAGCACATTTTCATAGTCCAGCGGCTCGATCACCTTCGGCTTCACCTGGAGAACACAGAGGAAGCGCTCCGTTACAGTACAAATACTAAGGGTAACCTGCATGCAAAGACACAGGGGGAAATATACTGTATGTATAATATTAAAGATTATACTTTCAATTAAAGTAAAAAAGACATGGAAAATAAAAAAATAATTCAAAGACAGCACAGAAGAAGAATTGAAGCAATGGCAGTGCAAAGCCATATTTGGTCAACCTGTTTCATGCCTGATCGCTGCATCTAATACACTACCATGTAATATTGATGCACAGCAAAGAATAATTTTATCTCTGTATATGTTAAATACGTGCTATATATAACATATTCTTAGTCCGTGCCTACAGAGTTTCCGAGGCAAATCCAGCAAATAATAATAATAATAAACGTTATGACAGATCACTTTTCACACTAGAGATGTAGGTCAAAGTGTCATCTAATAAAAAATGAGAATGCAACACATTTAAACAAGGGCAAATAGACAATGGCATTGGACAATAAAAGACAGTAGATGATAAAATATATAAGAGAAAGTAAAAAAAAAAGAAGAAAGAATGCATATTAGTTGTGCAGAGGAGCAGAGATGGTCTTGTGCAAGCTTCTACTGTACATTGAGTTTGAAAGATCTAGCTGTGCTGTCACATTGGCTTCTACCAACACATGCTATCTGCTAGATTCACTGCGCTAAGTCTATCAGGGCTCCATCTGCCCAGAGCAAATGCATCCGCCTCAGCAGTTGGAAGGTCTTGATGAGCTTATCCCTCCGTGAGAGCTCACACGCATGACATGTATGTCAAGGAAACAAGGAAACCATCACACTCCACTTCAATTACAGGCACTACATGCAACACAATTAGGCTCCACATCGTAAAACAAACAAACCTCCAACATCCTCTTTTATTTTTATCGTACTTGATGAGAATCTCTAATCAGAAGTCAGTTTTCAAATGTTGTTTTGTAGCCGACTCTCAAGAGCAGATGTGTTTATGTTATCAAAAGGTGATTATGGATTTATAGTGCATCATGTCACAGTGTCTGCATAATGTTAAAATATTTATCCACTACACTCCTGAGGCCGACGCTGGAGAAAGCTTATGCACCGCAAAGTTACAGAAGCCATTAGATGGAAAGTCAGTTGTCACCACTTGTAGCTGGTGGGCCGGGAGGATAAATCTAACAGCCAGGGAAACACCGCAGTGCAAAATGAACGGTGACACATCGCCAGATTTCAGTGCTGAGCGACAGCTCGGCCCACGTGTTGCCTCCACATCTGGGACTGATAATACTAGCATGATCTCAGAGGGAGAGTCATGGATATGGACCTGCTTGAATACATGTTGCTAGCAACCTTGTTAATAACAGAGAACAGCTCACACTGAGGGCAGAGGAGGCAGGACAAGGTTTCAAGGACAAGGAGGGGATAGCAGACCAGAGACGGTGCCACCATGTCTGCCATCTAAGGCAGGCTGTGACATCATCAGTCATTCACAGCACAAATGGTGTTACAATTAAATACAGTCACACATCAACAAACTGTTTCCCTCTACCATAAGAGAGAACAAGTAGAGCTTCTGATGCTCACTGCAGGTAGGACAGGTAAGTCAGAGTGGAATTAAAGATGTCTTAGACATAAGATGTGCGTGTGTCTGTGTCTCGCTTGAACTGGCCTAAAATGTGAAGAGGCAACAGTGTTGACGTTTTGTCAAAGACGTCTACGTGTTGTGTTGCAGAGATATCTACTGACATTAGCAGCCTGACTAGTGGCGCTCCTTCCAGTCTTGTAATACCACTTGTTCCTCTAGAGGTGATAGTGAGTCACTGTAGCTCCAGTCTGCTCTCAGACCAGAGGGAGAAGAAATACAGCTGCCCGACTCGACTTATTACAGCCATGTTCCGCACACAGATGGATAAGCCCCACGTGAAGATGATAAGATAGCTGTATGGACCCAGTTTAAAGGTGAAATAATGCCCCTTAATTCTTTGGAGCAGGTGGCTCGGAATTACGCATTGAACCTTTAAGAACACCAGGTACACACAGATGCATCGTCTTTATTTACCAGGGGGAACAAACATTGACAATGAAATGCAAGTGAGAGGGAGTTCAGGTCAGAAGTAGAGATACTAGAGAGAATGCCTTCTTCTCACTAGTAATAGATTCCTGACCTCACACACACTCACTGGATTGCTGACTATTGTTTCACTCCAAACCCCTGTGGGCTCTCCCACATTGCTTTGTCAGTGGCAAGTGAAGGTGGTCAACCACACAGTATACTCAGCACTGAGTAAGAAAATGAACATACATTCAGTGCCATGCAAGCAAGAGCTCTGTCATTCCCTTCACCCACAGTGCTGACCATAGTGAACAGATCTAGTCCCCACTTTTATTGTATTATTGACACATCAGTCGTTGGAAAAGGCTTTTTGAAAACATGACATACAAACTGAAAATAGTGCACTTCTTTTCTATTTCCTATATTTCTAGTGTTTCTAAACACCCCATAAACTACTTTGAATACAGTATACAAATAAAACAAGAGCAGAACAATGCAAGCTACATATTTTACGTCCACATAATTAAGTCAACGGTCATGCTTATAAAGCCTATAAAACAGAAACGTATGAAGCCATCTCCTCCACTCCCTCTCTTCAGTGATCTAGCAGCTGTTTAGCTGCAGCACCCACTCCTCCCATCACTGCACCCTCTCACAGTAATGAACAATGGTGCTGTGTAGTGCCTCTCTACAAACTGATACATCCAATCTTTTTGCGACCGTCTTCTTTGCATGGCTCAGCAGATCCAACCCCTGGACACCTTCATCGCAGGGCAGGATATCAACACTGTCGCCAGGGTTGACTTTTGAGCCAAATAAAATGTTTTACAAGCCAAGGTCATCTTTAAGAATAAACTTGAGGAAACCGTTTGCTGCTCACCTCCAGGTGTTTAAGTGTTGGTAAAGTTCAACACGTCTCTCTGCTGGTGCCAACGTTGCACATTTTGAATGAAAGTTGGCAACGTTGTGTGTAATGAAAGAGATGTGAAGCGCAGACGCTCACATGACACCTGCTTCTGGACTTTATGACTGTGGTTAACCTTTGGAGCACTTTACACTGTAAAATATATACTTATAGATCATAACAGCTATTTTTTTAAAATAAATTAAAAGTCTTTAAATGTCTTTAAATGAAAAGTCCTTGAATGACTTACCACCACCTGTGGCACCGTGTCTACCTCAGCCTCAGCTGCAGCCAAGCTCTTGTACTGCTGCGGACTCTCAATGACCAACTCCTTCTTTGGAGCTTTATTAGCCCTTCCTTGCATTGTCAACAGCTGATGTAAGGTATCTCCAAGCTAGATCCCAAATTGAAGTGGGCAACTAGCATATCCGATGGAGAAAATCGTAGTGCTGGAAAAAAGTTTGGGAAGTTTGTATTTCTCCTCACAGACTTGTGCTCACACACCCTCCCTTCTCAGACTGCTCTGTCTGACTGAAAGCAGTGGACTCACACCCAGGAGGAGGACATGGCCCCTCCCACACTCAGCTGTGCTGCATGGGGGCGTCACACACACACGGACACACACACACACGGAACACACACACACACACACACACACACACACACACACACACACACACACACACACACACACACACACACAGAGAGAGTTATCTGACCCCACACTGTCCACCTGCAGTGACACAGGGTTGACAAAAGGCAAACAAAAGATACACATTCCTCAAGTATTACAGTCTGGTCAGGGACCGTCCACGCCTTGTGTGGGACAGCTGAAATAGGAGCTTGCTTAAGTTTCATCGGGAGGAACAAGCTAGTAGAGAATGGGACAACAATGGGGCACTTCGTGTCACATTCAAAGAAACCACTCAAGCCTCGACATACAGTACGAGGGCACCAAGTGACGAATCAGCAGCAGCGATTTAGAAGTGATTTCCCCCCGTAAACATCACAGATAAACTGCCAGACTGAGCTCATCAGATTGTGGCAGGCGCTTCAGAAACAACATGGACAAATCTTGAGCCACATTAACTGCTCAAGACTGAAGAGCAGATCACTAAACTCCATATGCAATCAGCACAACAGTATAACAAATTAGTCATCACAAACTGTGAATTAGTAAATTAGTCACTGCAGTTCTCATCGCTGGCTCTGACTGCAGCTGAGATAGTAACTGTTAGTAATCACAGAGTTTGAGATTAAGTCCAGCTTCTGTCTCGCTGCTTGTTGATGCAACTGCTGGAGGGGCATTCCAGCACGACGCAGCCCAAGTCAACCCACAGAGGAGTGGGCCCGACCTACAGATTCCTTAGAGGGCCACAACAGGGAGGATGTTATCTTTTCACGCCTGAATCTAAGCTTAAGGAGAGGGGGGGGGGGCAGGTCAGCTGCTCGCCTCCCACAGTCACATGTCCCTTTGGGCCCCACACAGACATCAGTATTATGGTCAAAATCAATATCTTGATTAATACGAATATTTTTTCATAGTTTGAGTAATTATAATAAGCTTTATTTGTATAGCACCTTTCATACAAGAATTGCAGCCCAAAGTACGGAATTATAGTATCGCCACAAGTGTTTGCAGGATGACCCAAAAGTTTCACCTTACCCTCATTTGAACCCAACCTAAGACCTCACCCCAACCACGGAAGGAAACTCTATGCTAAAAAGTATTCGGGAAGGGAGACAACAGACTTGAGACAAGATCAGGTCACTCCTGTCTGCCACATCAAAATGCAATTCTGATGACAGCATAAGAAAAGTTGACTATGATGTGATCTGCCTTCTGGCATAGCTCCAGATCAGCACGCCATGATCCACGCGGTGAATAAGTGTGTGTTTAAGGGATATGAGCTGATCCTCCGCATCAGGTGCAAGCAGTGGAGTGGGATCAGTGTTACAAATCAGTGTCATCCTGCGGGCATGTCAGCTCACAGAGCAGCAAAGTGCGTCATCATACACTTCCTGTCTCAGGTACTCGTGTGCTCGTAGTCACTGCACTTCTAACAGTATACTGTACAAAACACTGTTCAACTGCAATGCTTTAAAAGTGAATCCTGTAAATAACATGTTTCCAGAAACTAATTTGGCAAGATAGTGAAAATTATATTTGTCATTTCAACTTTTCTATGAACTATATTTGACTGAATGTTTATCATAACTAGAATTCCAGTTTGGATGCTCACTGCAGATAGTGCAGTGTAGTCCTCCGCCTCCTTTAACCACAATCCTCTGGACAATTCTATCAGACATCTTTGTAAAAACACATGCTTGTTTCGTGTATCACACTCTCTGATTTGTGCTATGGTTGATCACGGTTTCACTGACACACAATTTAACCCATTAAAAGTCATTTTGCATTCTGACCAGCCCGAGTCTGCAGGAACAGCATTAGACATTTTATTGATCAAAACAAATGCAATTTGGTGGACCATCCTTTGAGCTACACTAAAGCCTACAGGCTACAATGATAAGCCACCAGCATTGTTGGACATTTCCTTTAATGCACTTCATTGTCCATTGACAGTAATGCTCCATTTCAAGTTCTAAATGTTTGTACAAAGAAGGCTTCTGCTCCCAGAGATCTCATATCTGCAGCAAGAAGAGATAAATAACTTCAGAGAGGCTTTATACTCTGCAGCCCTTGTACATGGGGTACATGTTGGTGTGGCACAGTGCTTACATTTAATTCACACCTTGTAATGTTATGCAAATGGAATCCATGGAAACCAAAACAAATGTGTTTCTTTTGGGCAATTTGGCATATGGGTCTGAGCAGGAAGGCCCACGGAGCCCTTTTAGTGGCAGAACAAACACTTGAGTTGAGCAACAAAGTTTTCCAATGGCCAGAAGCAGATGGACAGGATGTTTTGGAAGAAGTGTCGTCTGCTCAAATAAGGTTGAATCTGCCCTGTGCTCAGTGTAATGAAATGCTAGTATGTATGAAGAGATTGTTTCATTGATGACTACATACACAGGGATGAAGACCAACCTAGGCTTGGTGGTGATTCAGAGTTCTGGAAGTGGTTTAAAGCCAACCAGGCAGAATGTCAACATTTGAGATGCAATTCTTCTGGTTCTAGTTTCGTCCTCTAAACCCATTTGAGACTTTAGATGGTTTTAATTATGTGTCAACACGGACTCATTTTATGTCAAAACTGAGGGGAAGAGACTAAAAAAGGAATTAATTTAAAATCCACATCATCTTGCGCAATACTCTCATGTTATACAATTAATTTAAGTGTTGTCGTATGGTCACATTAAGTTAAAACAACACACTGTGTGTCAGAGTGTAATACATCCACCCCTTATGCAATGCTGACCAGACTGACTAGAAGTTATTTGTTGAACTGCTGTTACAAGTACATTACAGTTTCTTTCTCTGTTTTCCTCTCATTTCAGTTTGTTTGTTGTTATTGTTGTGCAATTTTATTTATTTTTCTACATCTATCATGTTGTAACTCTCAGCCTGGACAGGACTATGACTGGGCTTCTCGATTACATAACACAGGCTTGATGCAATCTCCAGGCCATCCCAGCATGAGCCAAAGCAAAACAGGGTGTAACCTGGAATGTAACAAAAAACATGGCCCACCCCTCGCCGCCCCGATACAGCAGCAGCACCACCAGGACCCACCATCCTGCAGCTTGTTTTCAGTCTATCCCCCAGAGAGTACTGTACTGTGAGAAGGAGATTTTAACATGGAAGTGATAATGACACCATAGCATGTCTACACCCTCTGTTAATAACGTTACTGTCGTAGGACGTGGGACACAATAGCATCAAAAATAACAGGATGTAATCATGAGGCAAGGACAGTAGTCTCACACAACCGAGTCTAGAATACCTGGACAGTAATACAATCTACTGCATTACAGGTGGAGAGACGAGGATTTAGTACAGTTGTATTGATCAGCCTTAAATGTAACCAACAGTATTTAATATTAATAATGCTGCCATTGAATGTGTGGGAAAAATCTAACTGCTGTTGCCAGACTGTCTTTTAAGTACATGAGCCTGAGAGGTGGAGATAATGGTCCGGTGTATCAGTCAGCAAGAGAGCAACACACACACACACTCACACACTCACACACTCACACACTCACACACACACACAATGCTGTGACGTCCTTAGAGCAACATCAGGGTGGCTGATACTTCTCAAAAGTAGGAAGCAATCAACAAGAAAAACAACCCTGTCGCCAAGCAAAGTGTTCTGTAGATTTACTGACAATCCATTAAGCTAATGCATGAAAGCTGTAGTGAGGTTGATCTTATTGGTGGTCAATGTGCTCACAGTGTGTATGATATTCTGGTTATCTGTCAAATGTTACACCTTCAGAGAAAACATCAGCAGAGCAGACTCTTTATGTAGAGTCTACGTAAGTTTACGTAGAGATATGCTGCACTGTACTGTATACAGGACATTATTATATGGAGGACAAGTGACTCATCAATCAATATGATTAATATTAAGATACATTTTGAAATAAATACAGACATATTCAAATGAATAAATAAAACACAAAATATAGTACTGAAAAGAAAAACAATTAAAATCACACATGGATAAATATAAGAATATAAGCAAATACAGAAATAAATAATTAAAAGCATTATTGAATCAGAAAAATCCTTAAATAATAATTATGAATAAAATTGAATCAATTGGTAATTAATTGCCACTAATCTTGCTTTATAGTGAGGTTAGGTACATCTACCTCATTAACATACAGATACAATTATCTATTTATTTATGCATTTATTTTGGCATTCATTTATTTATTTTTCAAGTCATTATTCATCCTCCATATTATGAGAATAGGACTAAGATTTCACAATGTCAATGTTGGTTTAAGCATGTGTGTTATTACACACATGCTTAAACCAAGAGCATGACACTTCTTTGTTAAGGAGGAAAGGAGAGCATTAGTCGAGTAATTCAAGCTATTAAATGGATTTAATCTCCAAATAGTTTCTGGTTGATGACTTGCAGACCTGGTAAACTTAAAACAAGGAACTTATAAACAAAGCATAATTGACTCCTTAGGCATGGTTCATTGAAAGGAAAACCATAACAGGTCCAAATTAGAAGCATTAATCCCAAAGCATCATCGGATACAAAACGTTTTTATCTGTAACGGAGCTGACATCACCACTTTCTCTTTATTTCCCTGTAACAACATTCCTCTGATAAAACCAGCAGACACTTCAGCGCTTCTGTTACAGCATTCAAACATTTCATAGAAATAAAATAAATGAAAACTGAACCTTTGTGAAAGCAAAGAATGACGATGCATGAACGCTGAACGCTGTTAATGATAGCTTTCTGAAGGAGCAAGAGCGAAACACGACACTGATGAATTACACATCATACACATTGATGCATTATCTCAAACCAGTTACTTTAATTTCTGAAGGCAGATCCCTTCCTGAGGAGAAAGAGAAGCCAGAGTTTCCACCCGGGAAGGAAAAGGTAGAGCTGTTGCAATCAGCGAGTGAAATAACAGAGCAGTGAAAAAGCCAAAACAGGTCGTTAAATTACTTACTCCATGCCTAGAGAGTACAGATCAGCCTCCCACAGACAGCTTTGTCTCTGTGTGTGTGTGTGTGTGTGTGTGTGTGTGTGTGTGTGTGTGTGTGTGTGTGTGTGTGTGTGTGTCTGACCTTTAACCCCATCATCTTAGTTTTTAAATTCACAGAAATAATGACCTGCTGCAATCAGAAGGAATTAAAAAGGGCAAACTTAACCGTGTATATCCTCTTCAGAACTGGGCCAAATGAATTTTAAAAAAAAGGTGCAAATAGTGACGAGGAACAACAACCCGTACAGAAAGCATTACGTTTGCTGCTGCTCAATGTCAGTGGTTAAAAATAAAAAACGTGGCTCTTACAGTGGTGCCCCAACACAAAAAGTAATGCACATGCACACGCACACGCACACGCACACACCTCTATGCCGAATCTTAGCCTGCTAGCCCAAAACTGTGGCCGCCAAAGGGTGGGGGAAATATTTGTGGACAGACAGAGCAAGCTATAGAGCTGCTGGTTGCAGAAAAGAATATGGCGTACCTTTGCAAAGCTACTTCTCAAGCTGTGGGTGTAGTTACTCAGATGGAAGGGGGTAATATTCTAATGAGCCTGCATGTGACATAAGAAGGGGAGCCAAATCTGAATTCCACAAAAGACTGACTGGCTTGTCTTATTGTGGGTTGGAAGGCAAGGTAACCAAATGTAAATGCACAAGAACAAAACAAAATAAGTTTTTCATAATATGCCCCCTTTAAAATCCATTCTTATTATTAAACTAATCCATTATTTATTGATGCATTTAGTTCTATTTTTGACTTGTCTGATAAGCTTTTACCGCCATACAGTTGAAACCACATCCCTGCACACATTTAACTATTGATTTGTAAGACTGCTAAATGCTGACAGGGGATTAATTGACCCCGTCTGGATGATAAGACCATCCCTGAGCCAACAGAAGCACCCGTGCCCTTGACCTAATTCCCTGCTCTCAGCCGGGGCCACTGTCACTCTGCTCTCTGCTGTGAATCCGATGAACCAGCGACGGGAACAAGACATCACACGCACACACACACAGTATAGTAAGTAACCACAAACAAGAAGGGCAAGGCAAGCTGGTACGGAAAAGCAGAAGCCCTGCCAAGCCTGCCAGTTCACAGATAAAGAGCAGTGATTGATTTCCAGCAGACACAGAGCTCACTGTCCCCCCCCCTCCCACACGCCCTCATCCCCATCCCGGCCCACAGAGGCTTTAACCCATGCAGAAACACAGAGGCAAGATGCAGCCCTCCCACTGCCCTACATTTTATACGGTTAACACTCGTGGATACATATTCACAAGGCTGAAATGAGGACGATGATGATTATCATTATTGCTTTAGTTGCATCTATACATTTGACAAATATGTCTGTGATGTGTCAATGTGGTGAAAATGTTGCTCATAAATATTCTAATATTAACATGTGAATCACTTATCAATCATGTGCTGCATTTTGCCGTCTTAATAGAAGAAATCAGGGAAGGAATAAATCATTTTCAAACATGTCAAAGTAAAAGACCGAGTTAGACGCTATATATAGCGTCTAACTAGCGTCTTATATACTATAAAAGGAATAATGATTATGTTTGAGATATTTAAAAGACAGCACTCCATACATAGCATGTACTAGACATACTTGATGCAGCAGCATTATGACTGACTGACTGAGCGGAAAAACTAGTTTGAAAGGAACCTTTACACCAATTTCAATAGCTTTAGCTGTTGCACTAAAAAAAGAAGAAGGTGTCTCTCTGAGCTTCTTCACAGTTCAGGGCTGAAAGAATCAGTCGCTTCATGAAGTAAAGTATGTTCACTCCTTTCCTGCTTTTAGAAATATGACGTTTTCAGTTTTTCTCTGTTTTATATATAAAAAAAAAAAACAGTTTGACAAGATGTAACCACGGGCTCTGTTTACTTGTGATAGGCATGTTTCTGACATGTTATAGAAAGAAACTGTACATTGATTTTATACAAAAATAACATATTAATGATGATAATATCAATATCTTTAATTTCAGTTTTAATATATACATATATTTTTGTCAATTTTAATGCAACAAACATCACGATACTAAACATATTGTGTGTCTCACACACACACACACACACACACACACACACACACACACACACACACACACACACACACACACACACACACACACACACACACACCTTAAGTACTCTCGGTGTTGGCACTGCTCGCGACTCTCTCCGACTCAGCGCTCGCTCAGCCTCAGATGGCCCAATGGGCTCAGCTGCTCCCTTACAGATGTAGTCACTACAGTTTCTCTCTAAGACCGTACGCAGCCCATCAAACACAACCGCGCTGGTGGTGCACCCCATTCCTCCAGGTCCAAACAGGCATCAGTCAGGAGAGACTGCCAGTGACCCAGTTTCCTTGATCGTCCCCTACTCCTCCCTGGTCCATGATCTCTAAATCCACAGATCCTGACCCGGGAGGGAGCACTGGTATCCAGGCAAAAAGGATCCAGAGAGGAGAGCCAGGGAGGCTGGCTGGAGGATGAATTTATGCACACACAGAGTCTCACTGTAATTCCTAGCTGCCCCTAGTCTGTGCTCGTAGGAATACTTCAGTCAGCGAGATACAGTGAGTGAGTGAGTGAGGTGGAGCAGAGAGCGAGGGATGGGGGGGGATGAAGGATGCTGTGCGAGCTCTGCTGCAGCTTCAACCAATGCTGAGCTTCGGTGCAACACAAGCTCGCATGTGATTCTGTCTCACTTACTACTAATTCTTTCCTATCTTCATTCTTTGAACTTTTCACATTTGCATAAATGTAGATTTGACTACACATGAAATTAATTAATCCCTTTCATTTTTTACTCCACAAAATGAGACTGAGAGGAGCCGGATGAATAATTGTAAAAATAAATGGGTTACAATAAATACAGTCTTATATCCAGAGGGAGCGTCTGATTCCACGGTCAGGCAAACAGCAATATGGCTGAATGCTTATTTAGTTCAGCTGACAAACTAGAGCCACTGGCAGAACAAATGTATGAATCACATTGAATGGATGCAGCAGTAAGCAGCCTACTGTATGTTAGACTAAAACATACAATATGCAACATCTGTTCATTAGTCTAGTAAAAAAAAAAGGATCAGATATGTAATGCAATAAAAGGAAATCTGTTACCTGACTCGAGCCTCAAAGAAATCTCTGTTTACAAAACATACCAAGGACATGGGAGGATTTAAACCTTTTAGGGCAAGACATCAAATAGGGAGTTGTTATTTTTTTTCTATAAAAGATTAGCTGCTGCTTGATCACAAGCTGGCCGTTCTGCCAAGTACAGAGATATATTGGGAGTGGAATGACAAAATGTGATCGTAAACAGACTTTTGAAATGCCAGGGAAGGATTCATCAGCGAGCGTGGCCTTTGATTAAAATGTCTCTGGACTGCGATGGAGGAATACAAAAAGATAAAAGCAGGAAATATGTTGTAAAAAGAGGCAATATTGAAAAACAGCTGAAAAAAACCCCCACTTTCCTGTCTCTATAGTTTGTCTTTCTGCAGGACATTTGCAAAGACACTCACTTTCAGTTTAACATCGTCCTTATTACTGAACCGAGTATATGAATCTCGTACAAAAGTGATGCCAATGCGGAAGAGCCTTAAACCTCCCCTCTAATGGTCATCAGGGTCCACTGGTCGCAAAAAGATGTCCGATTGTATAAGAGGTCTATGAGAAACTCTCGTTCTCACTTGATTTATTACCTCAGTAAACACTTCTTATATACAGTCTATGGTTCTAAAGAAATCCCTCAACAGAATAATATCTAAACTTATCTGGAATGAAAAACTTCATCGTATCCAAAGAGAGTTCTTACAGGAACCTCAGTCAATGAGAGGAATGGCCCTTCAAACAGAATTCAAAACATTTCAGGCCTTATACACTGACAATATATCTGCTTCTTTTGAAAAACTTGCCAAGTTTTAGATATCTGCAGTCCAGGGACTGGGCTAAATCATTTTCCCTTAATGCCTGAACAGCAACCTATTGATATAATACTTTCGACAGTCATTAGCCGTAAAAGCATTTTCATGCAACTCCCTCTCTTGATAAAGTGAAGGAGGAATGGCAAAAAGATCAGAAGATACATCCCAAGTTCTCAGATATCTGGAGATTCTGTGTTTTTACTCAAATATTTGGAACACCTATTAAATTCAAACCCCCTCCCAGCTCTTTTCCATATTCAACCTGAAGATAAGCCTCTACCAAACAGCCAATCACAATGTCTTGTATACACTACTCTTCTAGCGAGAAGATTAAGCCTGTTAAAGTGGATGGAATCCTCCCCCATCAGGGATACTTTGAGGTTCTTGATTTTAGAGAAGATGATCTCCATCTAATGACTCTTTAAAGCATGGCCGCCTTTTATCACATACTTGGTTAACCAGTTGTAAATGT
This sequence comes from Cottoperca gobio, assembly GCF_900634415.1. Classification (NCBI taxonomy): domain Eukaryota; kingdom Metazoa; phylum Chordata; class Actinopteri; order Perciformes; family Bovichtidae; genus Cottoperca; species Cottoperca gobio. Next base: position 17,146,089 of record NC_041375.1, on the reverse strand, counting down.
AATTATCTTCTGTGACTTCATCCTGTGGTTTTTATTTTTGCAGGAATATGTTGATTATTATATTACTGACAAGTTGTCGACCTGCCATGGTTGCCTGCGTTTTACTCTCTGATTATGAGGAAGGGGGGGGGGGGGGGACAAGGAAACAGGGTAGTGTTCATCTTGGTTTATTTATCACTGCTTCTTCCCTTCCTGCAGCTGCAAGACGCACACTCAAAGACCCCTCATGACCTCAATGAGAATTGTCCAAAAAGATCCTGCTTGACACAGTAACACGCACACGCTGTATCCTCTGAAACACAGCGAGCCCCACCACAACCTTTATTAAGCTTAGTAACAAAAGCAAGCAGCCTTCTTTCTAGAAACCTCCACCATGTTAGAAACTCTCACCTTTTATTAAGTTACATTAAAAAGGTGCTGACACAGGCACGCCCAAAGAAACACATCAACACACATGCACGTCTGGAGAAAGTGAAGTGATCCTTTTACATCGTGATGGTGCACTAAGCCTTCAATGCTTGCACGCATTTCTCCCTGCTGCGGTGTTAATATTTCAGTAGCGCTTGACACACTGAACTACATTCGAGTGTACTATGAGATGAGCTGCGGAGAAAAGCAGCGGAGTAGATGAGGGGGTTCAGTAAGAGAAAGAGAGAGAAAGGAAGGGAGATACCGGGGGAGGGAGGGAAAAGACTTTGATTATGCATCATTGATCCGTTAGAAAACGCCTCTCCTCTTTGGTTTATCCCTTTTCTCACACATCGGCTTCAGTCTGCACCCGCCTGTCACTGCGAAGAGGGATTTTAGGCTTACTATATAAAATAACAAGAAGCAATCTGGTGAAAAACTGAAAACTGCAAAGTCATAAATCTCCTGTTTGAGGCTGTGTAGACGAGAAGCAAAACAGATTTGCTTTAACTTCGACTCTTTCTCTTCTGGACCTTGAGTGCAGAGTTCTGACCCAAAACATGTACATTATCATTAGTTTAAATACTATGAAAATAAAAGATGTAAATTCCCTGTGCATAGTTTGGCTTTTAACATAGTATTATTTAGTAGAAAAATCCTTACTGAAAAGACAAATGTATTTGTCCTCTCAGAAGATTAATTATTACTTTTAAAACAACCAGCTGTTAGTTATTGTTGCCAGTTATTACTAAGTGGGTACTAACCTTAAACAGGACCAAGACAAAAGAGGACAAAACATAGTTTGAAGTGTCACAGCTGGTGGTGATCATAAATCTTTTGTCCTGAAGACACATATTCTTCTTCTTCGGCCTGTAAGGACATGTCTGCAACAAAGCAAAGAGGTTCTAACAATAACAAAACTGCTGTGAGGGTGTTGTATAGGATCCACTACATCATGAACCAGGTCATTGCTGTTTTTAATATGTTACTTTTATTTGATGCAGACAGTGGAGATACAGACGGGGAGCACCGTCTTACATGTAACACAGTTCAGCTGCAATCAAACCCGGGATGTGGATTTTATAGGGTTTGCACTTAATCACTAGGTCACCGTGACTCGAGTCAACGCTGAACACTCCCCCCGTGAACACTGATTCAAGGGGGGTAATATTAAGCTTTTATTATACATTGCAGTAAAAAGATGGTCATGGAACAATTCTTAACAAAAACATGCTGTGCAAAAATTATTTCTTTGCTGACATGCGAATAGAAATGAAAGCCTTCCAACTCAAATTTGCGATTCAAGGATTTAGGCTATAAATGATGTTGTTAGAGGAATACCCAAGAGGAGCTACAGCTGGTTATTTGCTTTGTGAGGAAATCTACTTCATCTAATCACGAGTGCTGAACGAGCATGGGGTGGCTGCTACTAAAAAGCTAAAGTTATGCAGTGGCATAGGTAACTCTGAAACACTCCAAAATGTTTAAATAAAGGAAACGTCCTGTTGGATCAACCATGTGACCAAGTCCTGGGTTTGAGTCCAGCCCCGTCACTCCCATATGTCCTGTTTCTCTCCATGTAAAACTATCTAGTGAAAAAAGGGCCAACAGAAAGTTTGATTGATGCCCCCCCCCCCCCCACGGTTGCTTGATATTTTTTGTTGTGCTGCATTCTGCAACAAGCTTACAGTGTACTCTACTGGTGATGAATAATTAAGGTCAGACAGAGAATTGCTGAGTCATAAAGGTGAAGCAGCGTTTCTTTCTGCCCTTGTGTCAAGAAACACTGTCTGCAACAAATGCTGCTAGGAAAGTAAAAATATCCTTTACTTTAGAAGCAGTTTCACATCTCCAGTTGGCTGTGTATAATCAATACAATATGGTATATAATACTTCCTGAATGGGTACACATTCCAGTGCCCCTGCACAGCTTGAGGACATCTATACTGTGCATGTCTGTAGCTGACAAATGAATTGGTTCTGTAGCCTCCGGCAGAACACAGTCGGACTGTGTCAGCCATACTAAATCTTGAGTTGGAGCTCCAGGCAAGGCTACAGTGAGATTAGTAGGGGGGGTAAAGTGTGCTGTGGCACAGAGTGGGTCTGTGGATGTTCAAGTGTGAACCTCTGATGTGGGATGTGGAAGCTCTGCTAGAATCTGCAGCAGCTGCAGAGGAGATAAGGGCCAATCTGAAACACTGCTGGGTGATCGCTGTTACAGCAAGGCTTCACTCTCCGCAGTGGGCTACACTTCCTGGTAAAGTGTTAAATATGACCCCCATTCCCATTTTACAGTATACATTGAGTGTTTACAGCTTCATATTAAACAATAACGAGAGACATAATGTGCAAGTTAAAACACATACCTCAATATATGATTAAAGGTTTTATTTTAAAAAGGATGATATTGAAGTTATTTCATCATTTGAATAGTGTTGACAGGCATTCAGAGTCTTTATAGTGAATTTATGAGTTAAAATGATCTTCTTTCAAATCATATACAAGTAAATTATCAATAACCATCATCACTTCAAATATTTTTAGCAAAACATTACATTATTCATAACTTTGTTAGAGCTGCAAATACCAATTAATCTGCTGATCATCTTCTCCACAAATGAATTATTTGTTTAATATATTTTCAAAAGGTTTTGTCCATTTAAAAAGATTAAGATTCAGTTTACAGTGATATAAACATTGAGATTTCTTGCTTATTAAAAAAGGATATTAGCTGATTAATTTGCTTTCTATCCTCTTAATTAATTGATCAACATTTTCATCATGTGACAAAAAAATTAATGAAATAGTACAGTATGATATGAATTAACAATATCATTTACATTTCTAAATAATTTGTTATAAAAAAAGGTTTCTCCTTAACACACAGGCATTTCAAATATATTCAAAGTATTTGCTCAGCTTCAGCTCCCTATACTAAAATGTACGTATACATCTGACTCATATGAAGTGCTCTTACTGGTTACAGTATGTTCAGGTAGATTGACTGATGTCAGATGGTTTGACATCCTCAGAAACCTCAACTATTGCTCTTCTTCACCTGGACTCACTGGACACAAACACAACATCTGCTTCATATGGACACCATCACTGGCCCGCAGTAACCCCCAAATAACACCACTTGAACTAATACAGCAATTTCAAGCTGTTAGCAGCAAGTGGTGGGTGGAGCCGAAGTAACAACATCAAAGCCGGCACATGTGGACAGAGAAGGGTCAGCTTGAGTTTCCCCTTTCACACTAAGGAGTGGACGATCCTACACACAACAAAGACAAAAATGTCCCCGCGTGGCTCAGAGGAGGAGAGGGGAGTTTAAGAGGAGTTGGCATCTCATCTGAGGAGAAGCTCTAGGATGAAGGTTAAGTCCGCAGCTGGCGGGCGTGTTTCCATGCCCAGGGTCTGCTGTAGGGCTCTGCATGGTGTGTGTGTGTGTGTGTGTGTGTGTGTGTGTGTGTGTGTGTGTGTGTGTGTGTGTGTGTGTGTGTGTGTGTGTGTGTGTGTCCAGAGAGCGATCACAATGTGGTGCACCACAGTGACATCACCCACATATCCAGCAGTGCAGGTCAGATAAAACAGGCATGGCTCCCAGCTGGATCTCTCTAGGGACTTCAAAAAGGAAGTGGCTGTTTCCTGCTGATTTGTGTGTGTGAGTGTGTAAATGCTGCAATAGGAAAAGCCACATCTCTCTACCCACTGTCCTTTAAACTCCATAAAAACTCCTGAACACTAGAGGTGTTGTGTGATAGCAGCACGCAGCTCGAGTAACCCTTGAGATCTATTTGAGTCAAAATTTGAATTAGTTTCTCAAGAGTTTGTTTGAGAGAAAAGTTATGTGGCTACAGTTACACATGTGGGTGGGCTACAACGATAGGCCTGGAATTTCAATAAGTCAAATGCTTCACATTTAAAATACCAAGCAAACCCAAAATACTTCTCACATAACACAACAGAGTGGAGTGAATAGGACTTTTTATTCGTGTAACTAGTGCACGGATTAAACTTAAGTGTCTCTTTGACCTGGAGTTGACACCAGGTTATCCTGTCCCTCTTAAAATGGCACAAAGCAAATACAACAGGGGCCACATCCTCTTCCCTTTTACTTGGTATTTTGGATGGCTTATTTATCCCAGGAGAAGAAAATGACCCATTTTCCTGAGGGGTACCACTTCCTTTTCTTTGTAGTGGTGGGCATAATAATGCAATATGTTGCACAAAAGGACACGGGCACAATTTAAAAGTACACACACACACACACACACACACACACACACACACACACACACACACACACACACACACACACACACACACACACACACACACACACACACGCACTAAGTGACTTGGCAGCTTGGATCTGCTGTGAGGTTGCATGCGGTGGGTTCAGTTTATCATTAATAGATGTTACTAGTGAAGCAGTGCCTCCGCTGCAGCACCAGTAGAGATGGTCTGAAGCCGTGCCAAGACCCGAGGGCCTGCAGTCACCCTCTCACCCCTGCCAACTGTGTTTTGGCTTCACTATACACAACACAGAGTAATCTCATGAAGAAAAAAAAAACTTGCTTACTCAAGCCGTCAGTGCATCACAAAACGGACCACATTGCACCAGCTTGCTGCACACAACAAAATCCCACAGGGGAGCATTAAAGATAAAAACAATGAGATCATTTATTTAATTTCTTATCGCATTTCAGCTGAAAGCAGAAAGTAGCACATACATAGACCCACACACCAGTGGCGTAGCTAAGCCTATTTTAGGTGGGCTTCAGCTGGAGATGAGAGGTTGACATTTTGGAAGATGCACTGTGTGAAATTGTAAGAATACATTATTAATAATAATAATAATAATAATAATAATAAATTAGATTTGTATAGCGCTTTTCTAAAAACTCAAAGACGCTTAAATATGTTATTAATATGTGTTAGCTCCTTAACTTTTAATAACTCTAGGAAAGGGAAAAGTGTAGCAACATTAGGTCTTCTATGTTTGTTGGTGTACTGTCAGTAGTCAACAGTAACTGGCTAGCTACAGAACAGCGAACGTTTGTTCACTATGGAAAACAATTGTAAGCATGAAAGGGTGAAAAGCTATTCAAACTATCATAATCTGCCAATGTTCATTGATCATATGGATATAAGAAGTGTTGAGAGTTGTGCCCCCTCCTCTTACCAAGACCACAAAGTTCTATTAGATCTAGCATCTTCATTTTGCACCAGATGCATACAATTCACTTTAAAATGTTTTTTAAATTCTGCCCGGGGGAGCATGCCCCCGGACCCCCCTAGAAGATGTGAAGTCCACCCTACTCCTAAGACATGTCAACATGACTAAGGCCAGGTAACATGGACCTGGTTAAAATGACTAATATATTGACGACGCAACCAGTACAGAACACTATGTGTGTGTGTAGTGGCTCTGCTGAGTGCAAAACTCCCAGACTAACTTCTCCATCATCATGCCATCGGAGTTCCTTTAATGGTGATTGTACTACCATGCAGGTGCACAGATCCACCTCACCTCTGGGCTAAGCCCACCCAAACTTGAAAACCTAGCTACGCCCCTACCACACACACATATTAAGAGGCTCTATTCAGAGGTTAAAGATACAACAGTGTATGAATGCTGTTACTGCCACCTACAGGTACAGAAGGATACTACACTAACACCGTTTTTACAGCATTTATTCTATAAAGTAAGAAAGCCTTGTTTCTATTTACATGCAAAAAGAGAAATCATTAAATGAAAGCAAAATAAAACTTTATGGGTTATTTATGAAAAGTCACAAAACTCTTATTCACTGAGTGACGGTCCTTTCTTCAGGGACTGCACTACCACTGTGTGATATTACACTCGATCGAAACAGAAGAACACTTTCCTCCCTGCACTCAGATTGACTATTGGTACAATGCAGCAATTGTTTGTCACATGCGTGTCATTTCCAGCATCTCATTGTGAACACACTCAACTCACTATACAGGAAAAAAAGAGGTGACTGGGCTGCACAGGAAGAGAGCTGTTACAAGAAGCCTGACAGCACAAACAGTAACTTCACAGCTCTAAGAACTCAAACGGAGAAGTGCTTTCCACCAGAGTCAACACAGGATTAGTGTTAACCGTGATACACAGAGTGATAACTGAACTTGTAACTAGTTTATATTGACGCACAAAGCAGGAAACCAAAACATCCAGGTGTCATGTGTTGCACCGAGTAAAGAAATGTTACTTCAATGACAAGCTGTCATCACTGTGGTGTGTGATTTGATCTCAACAACCCTCGCCAGGTCAGGGCCCAGGTGTAAGGGGGGTTTTTTGGAGAGAGTGCTGTCGTCATGTTCAGGCTCTGACATGTAGCCCGGGAGCTGATAGCTGAGAGATCGTGAAACAAGTCCACACTGGCACGACGTGAGGCGGAACAGCTACACTCTGTTAGTCATGAGAGGCCCAACATTGTTTTAAAGACTGTAACTAAACCGCTCACTCACAGCACACAGTGCGTTTCCTCTCTATGCTTGCATGATTCAGTCTGTGTGGTAATGAAACATCTCCTGCAGTGACACGACTCATTATATTACTGAGGTTAAACTTCTAAAATTCGACATTATATAAGAATATTTAGAGCTACTGATACATTATACGTATGCTATATCCATACACCAGTAATTTCAGGCTTCAGTTGACATAAAAAGTGACCCAAAGGCCAGTAATTAAAAGTTAGATTACACATTAAATATGGCTTAAAAAAAAGGAGCACTCAGCAGTTAAGAATTAATCCAGGGTATTGTTTTCTGTTTGGAGCAGCAAATGGATAATATCCTCAAATGGTCTTAGGAAACAGATTTACTCAAATATCCCACAATGAAAGCCATTTAGACTGAGCAGATTAAATAGCAGCAGTTGCCACACAGAAGCACGATACTCTATTCTGATTTCTAAGTGTGTAGAAAGTGTCAGGTGAGAGAACAAAGGGAGAATAGTAAGAAGGTATTGTCATCTAACCTCGGGCATTCAGGGAGGTGTAAACCTGAGATGTAGTGAGAGGGGGGATTAATCTACATCGCCTTTTAAACTGCAGAACAGCATGAGACAGGATTTAATGCGAAAGTGGAAGCAAAAGCAAAACAGGACGACACATAAGAAGAGCCCAATAACAGAACACATAGGTAATTGAAACAGGATCTTTAATACATATTAATTCTAAATAATCCGAACATTTTATTTCTGGTTTGGTAGCAACTTGAAGACGCCGTGTGGCAGGGAGATGGGGGGATAATTGGGGGGGGGGGGGGGGGGGGCAGGAGTTTGAGAACACTTAAGGATCAGCTAATCCCAGTTGGCTCTTTGTAATCAGTGGAAATCCTCTTGAGCCTGGTTCAATGAGCACTGCTGACAATCAACGGAAACAGAGGATGGCGGAGGAGATGAACGCATGGCACCTGCACCTGCACCACTGAAGTGGCAGTGGATTTAACAGTAATACGACACAGCTCCCCTGGGAGGCCGCGAGCAGCTACAAGAAGCGGTCATCCATCATGGCGACTGCACAGAGGACAAATCATTTATTTGCATTGTGGAGATAAAAAGGGAAATGTTTTGTAATCCAAACTGCAACAATGTGGGATGTAGAGTTGGGCGATATTATGACGTATATTGTATGCAGTACGATACATAAAATGTAAAATACCTTTTGTTACATGCATACATTAGGGAGTTTTAATTGTTTTACAATACATAATGGCACAAGACTTAATTGAATTTAAACATTAAAATAAAATGGGCATGCTTTTATTGATTATTATGTAATAAAATATGTGGTAATCAGGTTATTTCTTTCTCATTAGATTGGCATTTAAATTGTTTTAGAAAATCCAGGAATGGCACACACCTTCTTCCTGTTGTAATTACACTTTGTTGGCACTACATTAGCTAACCAAGCTGTGCCCCAACACGTCCCTCTCAGAGGCCCTTCCTGACAGAGGAAACACATTTTAAAAAGGCTTTGGAAAAGCTTGACCGGGACAGTCAATAATGAACTGTGTATTTGGTCTCATGTCTGTGTCTTGATTAGACAGCGTTGTATGTTAGGAACACCCCTCCTTGTGCAGTATCAATACGTGCAGCAGAACTCTCTCATGACAAAAATAAATCTCCTTATTTGCTGCTGATCACATCTCTGTTGTTGGCATTTTGTGAGATTTAACCTGCCTCACGGATCAGGTTAATACCACAATCAGCAGTACGGCTGCTATGGCAACTAAGATGGATTTGGATGGATTTGACATTTTTGAGGTCTCAAATGAGTCACTCGAAAAAGCGCTATTCAAGAAACGTAGAAAATGGATAATAACAGAAAGAAATCATCCAGACTTTTGTTAAAATCATGCGAGACTCGATGGTGGAATACAATGTTGAAGGACATTTAAACGTAAGCACAAGTGGTTCTGTCATATTTTGAGAAACACAAACGTTATGGGTGTAGAGCAAATTCGACACACTTCTCCGGGAGTGGGGGATGGTGTTGTTGGCTTTTAAAGAACGAGTGGAGACACTAAAAAAGGAGATTAAGTCAAGTCAGGGATACTGAGCCGTTTAACTGCACAGCGGTGTGACCAGTGAAGAACAGGGTTGTGATACTGCATGCTTATGATGTTCAACACCATGCAGGGCGTCTGCTTTTTGGCACATCGTACAACATAACGTGTGGCCGAATGTCAACTGTGCACCGTCCAGGATCACTTTGTCCTCGTCCATCACAAACAAGTGTGATTAAGAGAAGTCCTTCAGGCACACTGCTGCTCCTCCATAAACACCACCCAGCTCACTTTATTTATCCCTTCCAGGCTAGGGACACTTCCACCCTGTAGTGCACACAATCCTGCCTTACAATGCTAAGTCCCTAAAAAACAAACGGGGAGCAAACAGAAACAAAGCCCCAAGCAGCTCCGTCTCCACTGTAGTGTAATGTAATGTACAGGCTTTGACAGAAAAACCAAACACCGATTAGCACGGTCATTTGATTTCATACCGTGTAAGACTTTCGTTTATGTCTTCAAGCAATTGCACAGTTTTCCTCCATTTTTCTGATGTCAGCTGATATAAACAGCAGACGAAGGGATTTTCTGAAATAAAGGGTCCAGAACCTCAGTGGTTTTGCCTCTTAAACCAGAACTCATTTGTTTATTGTGGGCAGTGAGTGCACAATGGGCTTGTTTCAGCTTTTACAAAGGCAAAGCTCAGCGTTTCATGTAAATCTTGAATGGTTAACTACAGCAACTCATCAAAATTCATTTTACATCAGACAACTTGTGTAAATGTTGTATTGTAATGTTGTATAAGTGCTTAGCATTGCACAGAATGTCTCCAGCAGTGGTACAGTACATTTTCTTTAGTAGTACTGTACAATCATGAGGCTTAAGAAAATATGTAATACTATATTTATAGTTTATAAAAAACAATGCATTGCTAAAGATTAAACCAGAGGATCCCAACGTCGGTAGTTTCCCCTCTAAACTTCTTACATGCTTTATTTTAATAATAGTTTCAGACACAAAAAGTAAAAGTAAAAGCCAAGATTGGACAAAAGTCTCCAAGATTTCTTCTTGTGATCCTCTGAAGGGGCCCGACCACTAGGTTGGGACTAAAACTACATACCTGTGAATAAAGTAGTTTAAACTAGCCTCACCTCGACCACTTACAGTAAAGTGCAGTAACAATCTAACAATGCAATATAATAAGGGGCCATCTTTCTGCAAAATAAGTACTTTTACTTTTGGTTCTTTAAATACATGTTGCTGATATTACTGTAGTTTCATTTTAAAATATGGATTTTGAATGCAGGACTTTTAATTGTTGCCCTTGAATGCATTGTTCACCATCTCAGAAGTATTCCCACAAATAAGGTTTACATCCCAAAGGTGAGACACAACCCCTTTCCCAAAAACCACCCAGTTCTCGGCCCGCCTCCTGTAGGTTGGGCCCCTCCCCCTCCCTCCCTCTCTCTCTGGCCTACAGTGTGTCAGAGTGAGGAATGCCAGCTATGCGGCCAGCCTGGTGAAGAGTCATTAGAGTTTATCCCCTCTGGCTGTGGCAGGTCCCATCCACACACTGCACAAAGTCATGAGAACGAGTGCTGAGATTTTAGTCTCTCTTTAATTAAGCCAACAGCACGCACTGTGGGAAAGGGGGAAACATCATAGGGAAGGGTTAACTAGGGAGGGGCCTCTCCCTTTTATCTATTTACCAACATAATGATGAATTTACCCGCCTCTGCTGTGGTGCCTTGGGTGAATTCAAATAAGAGCCTTTATTCGAGGGAAATCGCAGATGAATGATAACAACTTCAGTGGTAACTTTCCCTTTTATCTCTGCAGTCTGATAGCAGTGAGACAACTGCACAGCAGGGATTTTAAGAAGTTCCCCAAACACTTCACATCCGCCCTCCATCCTCAACAAAAAAACAAATAATTACTTCACAATCATTTCCAAACACACCTAATATGTGCCTCTGCTACGCCTCGAGCAATACTTGAATTGTAAATGTTAAAACAAGCCAGTATTGTCCTTTCACAGTTTCTTCATAAAAAGGTTTTAGCTCTACATCTTAGTGCCGGAAACTCGCTTTTGTATTGGCATATTGTATGCTAATCCATCCCTCTGTGTTACAACACATCCGACAGGCGCTGATCCCAGTGTGATCCGCGTAGCGAGTGTGAATGGGAGGTCAATGACCACAACGAGGCAATGTCAGAGGGAGATATATGGTGTGCAAAGCAGATTAACCTACTGAGAATGGGCTGTTCGCTTGACACTAAATCCCAGGAGTAAGAACAAGCGATAAAAGAAACAGGTGCAAAAAGAAGTAGGCAGTATTTTGCTATAATTAGACATATTCTTATGCTGGAGGGCTGTACCGAATTGTTTGAGGGTTGACATTTAAATTCAAAATCAACATTTAATTAAAAGGATTTGCATGTTTATTCATTGTGTTTAAACAACAAGTATCCTAAATATTAAGGATATGTAGGATTGTTTCCGACTCGTGTGGTCCAAATATTTGAGTGTTATAAGCATCCAATAGTTGTTTCATCCCTAGAGCCATGGCTAAATAACATAAGTGTATATGACCATAAGTGTATCAAGGTTATGAAAGTTCAGAAGGTTCAAAGTACTGAAGTGTAACATACATCAAAGAATTAAGTCAACTCCACACTCGTCAAGTGCAGTGAACCTCCACTCAGCAAAGAAGGCAAATCCTTTAATTGGCAGTGATTCAAAAACGGATAGACTGCCATCCATTGGGTGGAAAAAATAATGACAAGGTTAAGAAAGTTAGCATACCCTCCAATCTCTTCTGTCATGGTCACAGCCGTGTTCCCACAATTACAAGTTAATGGTCAGTTGCAGTGAAGGATGGGAGGGTTATGAAACATTACTTTTATAGACAAATCAAGGAGGCTCGGAGAGTAAATGCACCTCACAAAATACAGACAATGACTTAAAAGGAAATCTGTTAGTCGTTAGTCTGCTCTTTCTAGACATTTCTCCATCAGCCGACATGGATGTTGTTGTTCAGTCTCCAGTCAGGAGTGCTGTAGTGCTTTTCAGGGCATAATCCAATTAACTTAATCTGTAAAACGGTGCCCGTGTGCAGGGTAATGATTTTGCCTTTAGAGCTTTAGGCTTGACCAGTTTCACCCGTTGGCGAACACTCTTGCTGGCCTCTCGCAAAACTAATGAATCAGTGGTGGAAGGCAGAGAAGTATCCACCTACACCTTTTCTTTCATTCACTCGCTCATGTGTGGGCTGGGCCGTGTAAAGACCTGTTTGAAATGACGCCATTCATGTGACTGTTAGAAGCAGCGTGGGGTTAATGGGGTCTCATCATGTAGACCTGCAATCCCTCTCAAGATGCAGGGGAGGCTGAGTACTTACCATAAACTGTCTAGATTTCAAAGATTGTTCTCAAAATAAGATATCTGTATGTAGATAGATGACTGTTTAGGTTATGCATTTGAAAACCTGCACAACCACTATAATTTATTGTGCTATTATTTATTTATGCTTTTATTGATGTGTCTTTCACACATAAAGCACTGATCAGAGCAAAGACGTTATTTATAACATAAATTAAATATATGTTAAAGACAAAATACCATTCTGGATTAAGTATTATCATGCTGCAAAAATATTCCAGAAAACAAATCATAATCTACAGATTTAAGAAAAAAAACTACATTTGTAATTGTTTACATATTTCACATTCAGTTCAATAGCTGCTTTTTAGTATAGCAACATCTGAAACACACTATTAACGTAGTGTAGACGTTCTTAAAAATAAAAATGTCTCAAAAAATGTTCACGTTTAGCTGGTATAATGTCTGAACCATGCTCACCATCTTTGTTTGCCATGTTTATAAGTGCTAACATTTGCTCATTAGCACAAAACACTAAGTAAAGGTGTGTTTAATTTTGACCAGATGATGAGTTGATAGTTGTTGAGATATTTTAATCAAATTGACAAAGTGACCAATGCTGTTCATGCCATCCCTAGAGCCACAGTGCTAGCATGGATAAATAACACTCCATTTCAGCTGGTTTCTAAAGTCTGCATAAAAAGACACCAGAGATATGTTTTGCAGTCTCTTGTGCAACAAGTAAACTGCCTTCTCTATTCCATTCATTCCAATCTAATTCTTTACAAGAGCACAGATGCTGATGCCAGAGTTGTTATCAGTTTACAAAGGAAGGCAAGCAGGATTAACCACATATTATTCAGAGTAAAAAGAAAAAAGAAAGCAAAAGGAGTTGTGACTCAGTACGTCCTCCAAAGCTGCACTTTGCAAACTCAAAAATAGAAACTTCAATGACTTTGAGGATGGAGGTAAAGCAATACTCCACCTGATTGCTAAGCTGTTGATGATAATGCACTGTAGTTATGGCTCCATAGCAGGATGTGAAAGGAAGTTTGATTCAGATTGATATGTTGTTAATGTATGAAGGGATTTATAAAAAGCAGCGCTAAAAGCTTCCATAACATCGACCACCCAGCAGCTCTATTATTCCACACTATTCTCCATTTGGATGGAGAAGAGAGTGCAAAAACTAAACCAACTGTCAAGAGTCGTAGAGGTAGCGGCGTTCCAACACAAAACAAACTTCATCTCAGCAACAAGTCAGGACTTATGAATTATGAATACGGTTGGATTAGAGGAATGTATACATATTCTCAGGAGGAGAGTGTAAAACAAGTCCCAAAGTGCCATGCACTTGTTAACAAGAAAACAAACACTGGCCAGGCTCTTCTGCAGGCTGCCTCTCTGTTATGGTAACCTCCTCCAAAACAGCTCTGCTCTATCAGGCAGAACACTCAGACAGCGTGGGCGGTTTAACAGCGAGCCCTGCCTAAAACTTCTGGTCAGTCCAAATACAGCCACAGGAAACCTGCTCTATCTAGTAAACGACATGCCTCCGCCTCTCCCACAAGAAGATGAAGGACAGGATGTCATGGGCACTTCCTGTTCAGGCAGAATGGAAAGATTTTGGAGACTTGGTGGTGGCAATGATGATAATAATCTTCTGTTTTGAGAAAAAGTCGAATGAACCCTGGCGTTTATCTACACTGCTGCTACCCAAGCATACTGTATCTGTGTGACGGAAATGCCAATATAAAATGGGACAATTATGTAACAGCCATGGAATCAGTACACAGACACGGATGCCTGGTTGCAACGACTGAATCAAAAATCAATGGATTGCAGATTACATAGTCCACGGATTATTTTTTAAATGGGAAATAGTAGTTACTCATTTCCCACGCTGAGCCAGGAAATTGTTAAATAATCTTGGGATGTGACCACAAACTAAATCTTGGGATTCTGTCTTGGCTCAAAATTCATATGTAACACTTATTTTGACATGTGGTTAAATTACTTTCAGGCACAACGAGGGGTTTGTAAAAACATTGTTTAAAAACAAAAAAAACGTTTCAGCTGTCCTAAAGAGATAGGCCAAGTGTAATTCACGTCCATGATATTTAATCATTTGTTTTCATTTTTTTACTGGAACAGATTATGTCTGTCTGGCCATTGGATCATTTGAGTTGGCTTTGCCACCGCAGTACTTAGTGATGTGGACTAACCAGGGTCGGTCAAGGCTGGATGAAGGAAATCCTTTCAGTTTTTAACAAAGTCATCTATTTTATCTCAACCTTTGTGCGCTCAGTTGAGGAATTCTCCCAAGCTTCCCACTCCGACTGTAAGAGCACTGAGCAAATGTGGTTTAGATTATAACCCCAACTGCCAAAAGCCATGCCCAAACCCAAGCAGACAAATTTTATAGTGAGTTTGATTGGTGTGTTATTTCTCCGCACTTTTCTTGAAGCATTCGCTCCCATGCATTACTTCTCATATCTGGGTCTTGTGGAGTTTAAATGTTTCCATTCCAGTTATTGTAAGTTACACATTCATAAAACGTTTAGAGACGATAGTGCGTTATTACTAAACTATATAACAGCTGACAGGTGGAAAAGCAGCAAAACTTGTTTTCCTTCTCGTGTCATGTCTCTTTAAATGGGGACTGTAGCCATGTTAACCCATCAGCTGCTATACTTTACCTGACAATATAACGCCGTACACTTCAACAGAACTACGAACATGATCGATTAGTTGAATGAATAACTCTCTGTAAAACTGAACATTATAACCTATTGGACTGCATTCGTATTTGCTAGGTGTGCCTGATAAACTCGCAACAGAGGGACAGTTACAAACATCCAGAGGTGTACGACCAAGCGTGGCGACAACTTGAGGAGCCTTTTCGCTTTACACAACAACAACTTGATGATGTCACTTTTGGCTCACGCACACAAGGACACTGCAGCGAGCATTAACCAGGCTTCAGGTGTTTGAAAGTTTGACATTTTTTGGTGGAATATCTACCAAATGGTAACAAAGTTCTGGGTTTATCTAATGCACAGCATATGGACAGAGAAAGAGAGCAGGAGACTCTTAATGGGTGCATTGGTTACTAGAGCAGACTCATGTATTATTGACCCATTCAGAGAACTCATCTGTTCTCCCATCTCTACCCCTCTGGGTTTGTTCTTGTAAACTACCATTTACCAGGCAGGTTATGCACCCTGCGTCTGATACTAACAGGCCTTATAGTGACAGATAGACAGGTAAAGGAATACAATGGGAGGTCAAGCTGCTTAGGCCTCACGCAACACTGACAGCCTGTGATCTTCTCACTGGCAGCATACTGCATGTATGTGACATCCTCCAGCACCTGCTCCCAACACACTAGAAAGTAGAGAACTTATTTTGTGTTCTTTCAGTTTTGGTAGACCGAGGAAGCACATATTTGTTGAGTGGCATGACTAACAAATCCGGCTTCACTGCAAGAAAGGACATGACTTTAATGTTGCGAAAGATCAATGATAATGGATGTTCTGTCAAAGTCCCTGGCACACCTACTGAAAAATACACTCAATACACAGCCACTTTGGGTAATAATGAGATTCCTACAACTTGGGACATTTTACAGCAAAAGCTGAGGTGTGCAGGTGTCGCCGATTAGCTCAAAAGGTCTTACAAAAGTAGCGAGTGTTGTGTTTATCATGGAAAGCTGAAGGAGAGGCCACAGTTTGTGCAGTGACCTCACCAAATGTGAGATCACTGCACAAACTGCATCTTCAATGCATTGAAGCAGGCGCTCGTCTTTACTGGCAATGTTTCACTTGAGCAAACAAAGGCTATAAAATATATCCTGTCACATGATGCAGGCCCAGGTACGGAGAGAGAATAGAGGTTGTAAGAGAAGGGAAATGAGGGGATTATATGCATGAAGGGAGGATTACTGAACTCTTCTTAATGATGTAGATGTAGAAGTTTAATTAGTGAAACCACAAGACAGGAAATGCTGTCCACCTGCCAAACACATTAAGAAGCATCTAAAATTGTCCATCGGCCATTCTGACGAGCACAAATAACCCCGAGAGGTGCAGAGAAGCTTGTCAAGGCAATTTAGCTTGAAAATGGGACTTTTCCCAGAAGCATTCATTCCCAACAGTGAGGTTAAGCGGCAACGTATGGGCTCCGTTGATAGTCGTCCATGTTGTCAATATTTGACGTTTTTTTTCTGCAGCACATGTGAGACCTCCCCTGGTTTCACAGTGATTCAGCTGTGTGCGTATTGGCCATGGGCGGCTAATGGCATTACTCCTACGTAATGATACCCATCTGGCATCCAGCTCCCCCAGGTCAGGCACATAGCAGGAACATTGAGGATCTGAGTATATCACCATTAGGTGGCAGGCAGTTAGGACTATTGATTACACTTACACAACTACTCCCCACACTGTATCCCCTAACTAAACATTTCCAACTGCTATTGATTTGTTATATACTCATCAGTCGATTCAAAAAATGACATTTACAAGGTGTTGAGTGCTGCAGACGAAACTCAAAACAAGACTCTGTGCAAACTTAATAATGTCGGTTTTAGATCCACACACAGGAAAGTTGGAAAGGCAGCGTCCTGTGTTGTATAGAAGTGCATCATCAGCACAACAGCGTTCAAAGCTGATGACAGCCATCGTGGAGATTATAGTGTTCTCAGCATGCCTAAAGTGTGGAGAAACAGAGGGATGGCTCAGCTGAGGGCTCTGGCCTGTTACAAGTCTTTCTGCTCTGCACTCAACAATAAACAAAGGAGGCTCTTGCTCGTGTGTGTGTGTCTTCAGGAAAATGCACAAATTGTTGGAGAGAGGAAGAGAGCAGCACTTGACTCCGAAACTGTGTTGAGAAATTGCTCTGTGGCCAGTAGGTATGTACATGCTATACTGTATGTTATAATCTAAATGATAGGTTTCTGGGAGTTTAAAAAGGACAGAAAAATGTGTGTTTAAATCTGAAACAACAATCAGAACGAGTGATAACAGCTACAACCCCCTCTTTATACCCCTGGAACAGATCCCTCTATTCCTGCGGAGGTATTTACATGTTTCATGGAGGAATTAATTACAAGTTGCGTGGACAGTGGTCTCGTGTATGGTCACATTCTTGTCCCACTGAAAAGCTTTGACAAACACTTGAACAATTTAAACAATACAGCCATCTCGTTCACTTCTTCAGCTCACATATCCACGGGCCGGGCTGGAGGCGTGGCCAGGGACCCCCCACCCTGGATTTCCCGCCCCCCCTTGGTGGCCCCACTACCAGAGTCAGAAGGTAACAGGTAGTTGGCTTGTTAGTATCATGGAAGGATTACTGAATGGGCCTGGCAGGTACAGACTCAGGGCCCTTGGACCAGGACCTCTGTATAAAGTATTTGTTAAACATTTTCATTGGAAAGTCAATCAAACAACTACAAAGTGACGCATAGTGACCACAAAGAGACGGAAAACTACAAAAAAAAGACACAAATTTACCAGACAAAGATGCAAAATGACCACGAAGAGTCTGTACTGAAGGAGGGGTTGCAGTTTACTATTACCAAGAGCCAGGGCTTTAAATGTCTTAACACGGTTTTACTCATTTTACAAGTGTGTCCCTCTTCTTTTAAACTGTACCCCAGTCTGACCCCCCGTTCAAAAGTTTATTTTTATCAACGAATTAACTGCTGGATGCCTGCTGATACTAACACAAAAACAACAGTCCAATTCAGAGTTTCTGCAAGTTACTTCAGTCCTCCTAAAACATGTTGATTACCCAACATGCATACTTGTATCCATTTCTGTGCTCTCCTCCCTCTGGCGTCTCTGGCAGTGCACCAGAGAGAGAATGAATAAATAATACAAAGGTGTGGTTGGATGTCTGGGATCCTGACTCAGGATTCCATTTCCCTGACAGAGAGCCTGGACGGTGTCCGTTTCGGTTACCTAGCAACTTCTTCCAGGAAATCTGGAACAATCAGCCGGAGCACCCAACACACTCGGACGCAACAAAAGGGCCGACTCCTTTTTCCTCCTGAGCTCTGTGGAAAACTGATACCGAGGAGCTGTACTGCAGGTCCCCCAGATGTTCCAAAATGGACGGTGAAATTCAGCATTATGTCAGTGTCATTGGACACTTTATATGTGACTGAAGCATGAAATTGAAGCCACATGCTTTCTCTGCTGAGGAGGTAATATGTCATCGAAATGAAACTGATGCCCTCATTGAGACCAAGTACAAAACACCTTGATCAGGCACTGATTCAGTAGACTTTCCAGGAAATAAGACACTTATAATAAGTAGAAGTGAGCCTGAACGTTTTTCTTTTCCAACAGCATTGTGGCATTTCACAAAGTGAAGTTAACATGTTAGAAAATACAAGCAAGAGAGATTGTTGTATTGCACAACAAGAGTCCACTTAAAATTTTACCAATATCATTCGCTTACTCCAAATCCCTCTCTCCCTCTCTATTTCATACAGGTCAGGGTCACACTGCACTCAATAACATGACCTTTTCCACACAGAAATCCCACATGCGTTTCAAAGTCAGCTGGATGAGGATGAAAGTGAGGATGAAATATTCTGTATAAACTGCAAGCAAACGATAGTTTTTAGAATGTGTATTTAAGGTCCACCATTTCTTTTTGCATAAGTTCCCCCTTGTTTATATAATTCTGACACAGACACGCACGTTCATACGTTCACTCCAAATAACTCCCTTACTAATTTTAGATCTACAAATGTGTAAGGGTCCCACACGCCATGACATGACCTGCAATTTTCACCAAGAAATCCAACATTTGCCCACCAAGCTGATCTAAAGTCAGCGTAAATGTGCGTAAACGCGGATGATTCTCGGGTCCGCAAAGGTTTAAACAGACAAGATGACACCGGTCGAGGTGGTATTAAGGTGGAGAAGGTGGAGGGGGAGGATGTTAAGGTGTGTACTTACAATCAGCACAGAAGTCCTCACCACCTCAGAGACACTTTGCCTGAGTTCAGCCGCCGTGCCAGGTTTACACAGACCCCGCGTAAATCTCCTGGTCTCCGGATGCACTGGAGTAGACATCGTTGCGCACCACTTTGCATCAACGACCGTCCAATCCACAAATTATATACGAGCGAGGTTTACAGTAAAATCATCACCGGTTTGTCCGTGTCTCCGAAACCCACTACAGAGCACGAGGTTGAAGCTGTGTCATGTTGTGCTGTGGCTGCTGATTCACTCCCACCTCTCGATCTCATATACTTTTCGCTTTTAAAAGTCAACGCGTGCTGCATTATTCCGGCGCGCTGCCTTCTTCCATCGGATTTATTGTTGTCATAATAAAGTATCCTCTCGAGAAGTGTCTCATTGGCCGCCCAGCGCCAGACAGGAGGTGTATAATCTGGCTGCCTCCTCAACGCACTCCGCCCCTTACCGGTTTAAAGGCCTGCCCACTCCCGGCTGTGTGTGAGCTGCTGGGCCTGGACTTTGGACTGCAAAGCACTCGGAGTGACTGAACCAATATTATCCTTTTGCCCTTGAAAAATCACAACTCTGGAGAACATGTTTCTAGTGTCACTACCTTTGTTCATTCTGGCATGTGGATTAATTTACAGTAGATCCCACTTTCACAGAATAACCAGATACAATAGTTTATTATGGAGTAATGAAGCTGGTTCACTCACATTGTATTATAACATGTGAATGTTGACGTTTTTGAATGTAAAAACGTCAAAGTTGTGACTTTCCGATATTAGAGGTGACACATATTTTTAATTATACAAACTTTAGTAGTTTGTATTTGATTTGACTTGGTGTTGTGAGGAGAAGAGGTACTTTAAGAGAGAAGTAAACAACAAGCTCCAATAAACTATGTAGGTTAAACCTCCACAGATTCATTTAGTGAGAGGGTGTGGTGCCTAACACACACAAGTTAATAGTTTTGCTTCGTTTCACACACATATTTCTATATCACTTTCCTTCTTTGTTGGAAACATTTTGTCTTCTAATTGAGGGGAACGTAACTTTGTTTTACCACGCTGGTCCCGGCCTCCTGCTGTCATGGAGAGCTAAATGCAGTTTTAGAAGAATTTCTAAATGCATGAAGTGATAAAAAGCAAGACGTGTTATTACTTGTACTGTAATTACTATTCACTAATATAGGCTATAGACGCTGGTTATGGCTTGAATGAACCAAAAGTGTTGATCAATGATGCCATCTGTAGGTCACAGCTGTAAACACACAGAAGAGCTGCATTTTACATGTACTCATAATATTTTCCCTGTAAACATAATTCCAGCCTATAAAAACACACGTAACACAAATCCAAGTTTGAATATTTTTCTTTTTTTTATTGCTTTCATTTCCATAGAGCTCTCTGTTGTCTGAAAACACAAACAAACAACAAACGCTGCAATTCTAGGCAGAACTGAGGTTTTTTTCCCCCCCATTTCATTTGCTTCACTGCAAAACCCTGTCAAATGCATTTTCCATTCATTGAGACCCATAAAAAGATCTGGTATCTGTATACAGGAGGCAGCCTAGTTCAGTGAGGGCAACGGCGCTTGGAACTGAAAGCCTTCTATTTTGTTTCACACATAATCTTTAAAGCTTTCAATAAACACTCACCTTCATCATACAATGATTATGAACAAGTCTCACATTTTCTCATACAGCTGAAGGGGAACTTTAGTTATTAAAAAAAACAAAAACGCAAAAAAAGTCTGAGACATATTCATACAATAAAGATCAGCGAATAGAATATTTACTTTACTTGAAATGGCATTAATCGGTGATGGCACCTACCCTTTGCCACATTGTGAGCAATCCTAGGGTTATGTTAATAATACAACAAAATAGTTTCATATTTTCATCCTTTTTTTTTTCTTTAAACAAGAACACATTGTGCTGGGCCAGATGTGAACAGAGCATTGCCCCTTAAAAGGTTGCCTGTTTTAACATGATTACGATGTCATGGTAGACAGTATAAGGAGACTCTCCTCATCCCCAATGTACCAAAATAGCATTACAAAGTCCAGGACATTGATATAAACCAGTTTGGCACTGAAGTTGCAGGATATTTTCAAAGCAGCAGTTTTCAATACGATGAAAAAAGTAGACAAAAACGTTATGGCAATGCAGTGATAGTTTGACCATCCAAGAAAGAATGCTGAATATCTGAGCATCAACGTATTCCTGCTGTAAAAACAAACAATGACACAATGTAAAACCAGAAAGATAGGAAGTGGTTCAGACCATTAGAAAACAGTATAAAATGACATCCTTAAAAAGAGGTTTCAGAGTTGAGAGTAAAAATGCCAAACAAATGCAGTCTCTGATGCAGTCTAAACCAGCGGACATGTCACCATTAAAGCATTAAAAAGCACCAAATGTGCATGGACACATGTACAAATGTCCCAGATATGTGTAGAAAAGAAAAGAGTCTAAGGGGGGGGGGACAGGAAGAGCAGATGCCACCTGAAGGAGACGGCGTGTGGAAACAAGGTGAGTCGACTCAGTGAGGATGGGACTGTTTGCTGTTCAGGACACGAGCGCCGCTGGAGGGGACCGTGGCACTGCGGATGACCTCCATCCACCTGCGGGCAGAGAAAGGTCAACCAGGACTAAGAAATAAAAAAATGCAAATACGTTGAGTAAATGTGCATCGGGATGATTACACTCTGTACCTCTCGAACGTGTATTCACTCTCCGATCGGAAATAGTAGACGTGGGACTTGAAATGCAGTTTGAAGACGTAGTCCTTGTGGATGTTTTCAGTCTCTGAGGGGACGGTGACCGAGTAACCCAGCAGAGGAAGGCTGGCCAGTGGGTAATCATCCTGAGGAAAAATAATAATAATTGATATTGAATAAAACTTTATTTTTGGAGAGTCTGAAACAAAAACAAACAATTAATTAAAAAGATTACAATTAAAAGCCAGCGGTGGAAGAAGTATCCTTTAAAAGTAAAAAGGAGAACATACTCTACCTCAAGTAAAATGCCTCCATTTAAAACCCTATTTAAGTACAAATACAGTAGTATTATTAGCAAAAGTATCAAAAGTAAAAGTACTCTCTTGCACCTGATATGTTTTCATATATGACATTATTACATTAATACTGATCCTTCAATATATAAGCAGCAATCTACTTTTTTAGCAGCTCGAGGTGGAGCTCGTTATAACTACTTTATTTACAGTTAGCTAGTCTGGTCCACTGGTTCCCAACCTGGGGGGGGTCGGGCCCCCTCAGAAGGTCAGAAGATAAATCTGAGTGGTCATGAGATGATTTAAGGGAGAGTAAGAAGAAAAAACTCATCTGTATTAGTTTTTTTGGAATATCTTCACAGTTTTGTAAATGACTGGACATTGTTTCCTCTTTCTGTCTCGAAAAGTTATTTAAATGAAACCATTTGAGAAGTTCAGAGGGGAAATGTCTCTTTCAACGATCAACTCGTAGACATCTAAAACACGACGAGGAGCCTCAACTAGACACTGCTTTACTGTGAGGGGTCAAGCTGAGAACAACAGGCTTCATGTGTAAAAGTAGCATTGTATTTTATTCTATGTTCTAAGTCACTTTGACTTTCTCATATTTGAAATATGTTGGAGCCTTCGGTTCTTGACAAGTTGTTTTGCTTACAGTGCTTGTAGCTGTCTTTTTAAGTATAAACATTGGTTTTGTATTCATTTCATGAGCCAATTACATTTTTTGGGGGGGAAGAAGTGAGATTAAAAAAAAAAAGCCTCGTGAGAAAGCCTGTAAACGTCGATCATGGCATAAAGCTTTGACATTCTACACAGAGATGTGATGTCTTTAAGCCCACAGAGGGTAAACAGAACAGAGCGAGGAGTGGAGTGAACGTGGGAGAGGCTGCGACGTAGTCGCTGGACAAACAGAGTTCAGAGTGAATCTTCATCACCTGGTGGGACTTGTAGAAAAACAGGCTGAAGTTGGTGAAGACCACCCAGAGCTTCTGCCAGCCGTTGCTGTTCTTGAACTTCCTCAGTAAGTTTCCAGACAGCTGATTCTACAAAGACAAAAAACAAGTTTAACATCCAACACTAAATACATTTCTAAACATTATAATGCCCCTACTAGTGTACAGAACTTAGATTTCTGACAAAGAAATGTGGAAGGACTCATAATATTTAAAGGATATGTCTGGTGATATTCTAGATTTGTTTCTTATTGTTAACAAATAACAATAAACTGCCCAAAACCAACAGTAAACTGATCCTCCGAAGCCTGATATAGACTATTCTGTGCCATAGACTTCAATTATTGTCCAAGAATTATGAAAAAGGCTTTAATGAGCCGCACTGTTGCACTGGCTGACATGTTCCTTCGTTACGATGAACACGTGCACTGCGGTTTATTTTTATTTTTCAATCCTGCAAACACCTTCCTGCTCCTTGAAATACTCACTAGAGAACCGAATGCAAGTTAATCCACAGCTCAAAATAGTCCACCTACAAATGCACTATTAACTCCCGTTGGAGAAACATTTGTTAAAAACAAGTTGTCAAACAACATATTTGTGACCTGATTTTAAAGATTTATGTCTTCACGGTCAAACAAACGGGTCTGAGTGCTGCAGACAGGGTACGCAAATCTCTTGACAGTATTGACAGATGAAATAACATATTGTTGGTTTTGGTCGTTTCACGGCATTTGCTGACAATAACGTAAATATACAATATGGCCTCCATTTAACTTGTGCTTATTTTATACTTCCAAATAAACTATAAATCTAAAGTTGCTAAGCACTTGTAATGCAACTTTTTCTTGTTTTTTTCAGAACTTTTCTTCCTATTGTGAAGTTCAAGTAAACACATAAACAGGGCCTCTCCCGTCTGCCTGGCTACTTTACCTCTAGACTCCTGCAGGATTCACTAAAGGAGAGGCTTTGAACACGGTACCAGCAGATAACAGACAGAGGCACTGGTCCCTGGCCACTGGGGGACCCCACCAGGGGGGCCTTATTCACACTGACTGGACTAGGGTCCTCTACCACTGAGGAATGCACAGATGCATGGGGAAAAGAGAGAGAGAGAGAGACAGAGAGAGAAAAAACAGACAGGGAGGGAAGGACAGAAACACAGAGACTGAGTAGGTGAAACGCAGGCATGCAGTGGCAGGGATAAACACGAAGGCCGACGACAGTGTGTCCAGGCAAAGCTGTGAAGAGGACGTTGTTACAACTACAGAGGAAGAGCAGAAGTAGATCAGGGCAAAACCATTCAAATCCATCGCGTTAGTGTGAGATGAGGACGTTTAGCACATCTACGTACTGCTCTCTCTCTCTCTCTCTCCATATATAGACGGTCAGAGACTTGAAGTGCCAGGGAAGGAGAAAAAGCACAGAACCACACAAGAGTGACACAGTTGAGTTTAGATAAGGACGTCACACGGGCTACTGTTAGCCAAAAGAGGGAGGGGTGAACAGTATCCTCACTGAGGCTGGAAATAGAGCACATAAAAGGAGCTTACAACAACTTAAAATTATTTTAAATTGATGCAAATGTTTTTTTTAGGAGCAGATGAGTTAAAAAGGTACCAAGCCGTCAGGATTCTTATCCCACCATTGGTTTCAAAAAGAAACTTAGCAACACACAAAAATAGAGAGTGATGGTGAAGAAAAATGCTAGCTAGCAAACATTGATGTGAACAATGCATGATTTAAAATATTAACGCAGCTTTAATGTATATTTTAGTAATAACAACGATCAATCAATGACTATGTGAAACCAATGTTGCAATGTGAGCGTGGTCACCCGTAGTGGTGAACCTACAGAGAATGAGCAACATTAAAAGATGAAGAAATGTCAATGTTGTGTTTATATATAAAGTGGCCAAAAAAAGAAAGAAACTGCCTTAAAGTTATTTCAGTTCATAAGCTCACAATTAGCAAAAAGCATGTTTTTGAGTTAGAAGGAGTTAGACGATGGAGCGCAGCGCAGGAGGATACTGTTCCCACAGAGATAACAAAGTGAATTAAGATACAGCACAGTCAGACACAGAGAAAGGAAACAGTGACGCAGGAGGGGAGAGGCAGGTCTGAGGTTGAGTGCTGAGGTTTGGCCGGTACCTCCACAGCTATGCTAAAGTCCACCATGGACACACTGGTGTTCCTGTGCCAGCACACGTGCACCATGGTGTTACCACGGTGAGGGCCGGCCTTCTCCAGCGAGGTGTGCAACGCTGTTATGTCGTCCTCAGACTCCGCCTCCATCGAGGAGTCCTCAGGGCATTCTGGGAAAGTCAGGAGGTTGTTACTGCTAGGCAATGAGTGGGGTGATGAGGGGAGAAGGGAGCTAAAGCACACACAAGGTCAGATCACTTCACAAGTAAAACGTAGTCTCGTGCATCTGGGATTTTAGTCCTGGGGTTTCTGACTGTAAAAGGGATTTTCTCACAGTAACAGTATTGTACTGGTTATTTTTCAAGGATACTTTTTTTATGCAACTATATTTTTATGTAGTAACTTACTGTTGTCTATCAGATTGCTGGTCAGTAGTTCAGATGAAGGCCCATTGCTGGTTTTCGCCGTCTCTATCGCCACCTGTATGTCCTCCATCCACTTCTTCATCTCCGTTAGTGAACTAGAGTGAAAGAAACAAAGGGATAAAGTGCTCAGCATGTCCCATCATTGGTGACAGCAGGAAGGTCTGGTGGTGAGAAATAGTCCAGTGAACAAGAATGTCACAAGTTGGATCCATGTTAGTTCAGATGTTCTGCCAATATTTCCTTAAAAAAGACACTAAAGACACCATCTGCTCATTCATGAAACTGCATCAGCAACATGGCAGTTTGAAGGCAGGAAAGAAAGTAAATATCTTTCTTTTTTGTGAACAGTCGAGAGCATAAAGTGTAAAAAAGGACAAATGTGAATCCTATTTCCTGCATTCATTTTTATAAAATCGAGCAGATAACACACATTATTATTAAATTGGTTATTGGGATTGAATGAGTTATAAACTTATAGACTTTCCAGTCTATAAGTTTAGAAAATCACACTTTACGATCAATACATATTGTATTTATATCGCCACTAAGTTCTTTACCATTTTATCTTGGATTGATGCTTAATTCTAGCATATTTTTATTTATATTAGATTCATTAAAAAAACGGATTAAAAGATTTTTTTAACTCGGGGAAACATGCATTTTCTTCTGTTATCATAACTGTTAATTACAAACCTTCTACATCATGAGTTCTTCAAGTTGGAAACAGCATTGTGACAAATACAGCATTAAAAGATACAACAATGTGCAGAGAAGCTAACTGGCTTGTGAGTTCAATTTAATTATGTGGAAGCGACCTTAATGAGCATATCATTCCAACATTTCCTGGAGGACAAGAAGACTTCCTGTGATTTTAGTGAGTTAAATTAAACTGAAACTGTAAATTGATGGTGACAAAAACCAGATTTTAAACATAATTCTCAGTGAAAAGTATGCAATTACTGATGCGTATGTATTGGTTTTTCTACATTTTTTGTGACGGCATCTGAAAAGAGTTCATGTAACAAGTCTTGAATGTGTCCACACCAAAATCCCGACACTCTCACAATGTCACACAGCCGCATTGCGTTCATTCTAGATCCAGGTACACGGAGTCGACACAGCTCTTACCTTGCTGCCACCACCACAGACTGCTGCTGTCCAACCAATGTGAAGGCGTGCGGCACACCCCACTCATCCTCACTCTCTCTGATCTGGAAGAAGAACACAGAGACACATTAGAGAGCAGCAAGTATCTAGGACAGCAAGGACCAAAATAGACAGAAAGGGAGAAACGGAGGGAGGGATGATGAAAAGGAAGTGAGAGAGAAGGACAACCTCTGAAAGTGTGTCTGTGACTGTGTGCGTGTGTGTGTGTGAGAGATAGTGTTGGGGTGTGGGAAGACGTTGAAAGGCTGCAGTTCAGCTGTTTGAGGCGGCTTATTCGCAGTAATGACAAACTGGTGACAGCTGTTTGAAGCACTTTGTGTTCAATTGAGAGAAACAGCACTTACTGTCATGCCATGGAGCGGCAACTGCCCGTGCACTTTGAACTGATTAGTCGGCGTCATCCCTCGACTCGTGTACAAAATGACGTCGTTGAACTATCGCCAGAGAGGCGGGGAGAGAGAAAGTGGAAAATGTAAATGAACTATCTTTAACTTTAACCTCACTGAATGTATATAATCCAATAAATAATCACAGGGAAGCACAAACAACTTGTCATAATGACCACAAAGAAAAGATTGATAATAAATGATTCTACAGCCCCAAGGCTTCACCACACGTGTAAACACTGTAAAACACTTGCACGCC
This sequence comes from Cottoperca gobio, assembly GCF_900634415.1. NCBI lineage: Eukaryota > Metazoa > Chordata > Actinopteri > Perciformes > Bovichtidae > Cottoperca > Cottoperca gobio. The sequence continues at coordinate 17,118,423 of NC_041375.1, read as the reverse complement.
ATAAGACTGTCTCGGTTCTGAGTAACATGTGGTAAATGTCCCGTAATTAAATGCTGTAGTACATCTGCCAACACCATCCGAGTGTTGTATAGCGGGAAAGGATGAAAGCGTGATTATTTTCCGCTGAGATCACTCCTCTAAATAATTTGATTAGTGACATGACATGATCTGAAAAGAAAGTGGGCGTTACCAGGAAAAACATTCGTTGCTGTAGGCCTTTTCCAGACAGTTTGCTGAGGCAGCCTAACCTGATGAACTCCTGAGAAAGTAAAAACAAAAAGCATGCATCATTTATTAGACACATGTTATGTCAGCAGAGAAGTAGAACTTTATTTTATTGTTTGCCAGTGCAGTCTTTTCAAGCTTTAAACTCACCCGGCCAGGAACAACAAGATTGTCGACACCAATCAAATCCTTCTTCAGCTCCAGAAGCTTCTGGAAGTTCTCCATCTTGTTTAGGCTTCCCTGGAGCATTTCCACCACCTCAGACACATCTGCCAGAGCAGCTACAGACCAATCAGAGGAAAGAGATTATTGGGGATAGACTGTTAGATTATGCTACAGCACTAGAAGACCTAAAAGTGCCTCTATGAACACTGGCCTGAGCGTAGTACCTCTGCAGTCCCTGAAATCCACATGAGTAGCTGGGTAGTGTTTGCACAGGCGCTCCAGGATTTGCTTGTAGTGATTGAGGCGGTGCAGAGGCCGCAGAATGAAGACATTGAGGGGGACGTAGCAGACCTTTTGTAGCTCAAAGTCCCTGCAGAGACCCTCAAATCTGCGGGATGTCCTGCACGCCTTCTCCAGCTCAAACAGAACTTCAGACTGCTTATGCAGGTTTGCTGTCAGGGGCTATAGACAAAGTCAAAAATATGGCACACATCAATAAGTATTAATTCATTACTGTAATTACAGATATGCAAGAGTGGTGGCTCACCTTCAAGCCTTGAAGGTTCTTATGCATGACATCCCCAATGCGCTGGTAGTCTCCTTTAATGTGAGCATTGGAGCGTCCTTCCCTGAAACAGATAAACATCAGCATCTCTAAAACATTATGGAGCCATTTGTTGACAGTGAATTAATTAGCCGAGCTCAGCAGAAGCACTTAAAGCTTATTGATTTTTTCAGACAAGCTTCAGTTTATGCAAGTGAAATTCCAATAAAGTTGGAAAGGGCTCTTTAAACTTTGAGAAAGAGATCAACCAGCAGGTGTCTCCCTTGAGCACAACTTTTCCCCACACAGAGTGCTGGAGTTATGGGCTGCCATTACTGGATTCATTCAGAATATTTATGATTTTGTTAAGGCAATAGAAAACATATCCAGTCTGTAAAACACATCCTTCCTAATCTATGACAGACAGCTTTCTACTCAACAAAAGGTACATCTCTACTATAATATTTGATTATGCAAAGCTAAAAAGGAGACACATGCAGTGCTAGATCATTTGCATTCACATTTAAATGTGGTTCTTATCATCAGATTTGACTGTAATATAACTCTCGGCTTTTATTTAGAGTTCTAATGATGACGAGCCGAAATAAAAATGCTTTATGTCTGCAGTTAATGGCTGTAAATTCTGACACGCTAACAGGCTTCATGCATCACTGCCTGTATGCATGTGTGTGTGTGTGTGTGTGTGTGTGGTTCAGTGTGTGTTAAATAAAGCACAACCTCGTTAAGGAGATCAGACAGCAGAAAGCCACAGGCAAGAAAAGGCCGGCCGTGGTGCAGCAAGACTGTTGCCATGGATACAATAGCTCCTCGGGTCATCTAAAAGGGACTGGGTCGTCCTTTCAGACTAAATGCCAATAAATCTCATTAATAAAAGGGGCTAGAAATAGTGTTAAATAGGGATGAACCCAAACCACCTCTTCACTGGACCTGTTGCTAACCCTACAGGGACTTTATTTGGAATGAAATGAGTCTCACCACAGAGCCAGCCTCTGCTCCACCTCCCGGAGGAAACCTGCGTGGAACTTGTGCAGAGGCTCGAAGTTGGAGAGGACGGTGTTCTTCAGAGACTCTGAAGTCGCCTCGTCTTTTCCTACAGCACTCTGGAAAGACTGAGATCACAAATACATACATGAGTGCAAGTAAGACAACAAGGCATAAAGCAAGATACCATAAGGATCTCTTCCAGACATGTTTTAAAAAAGGCAAATAAAAATACTCTGCTGGCAAATAATAATCTGAGATCTGATGTTTTTTTCCACAAAAAAGCTCAATTACAGAGCTAATAATTCTTAAAATGACTTCTACTCTTTGTCTCTCATTGAAATATCTACAATATATGTACATTTTTCAATTCAAAAAGTTTAATGACTGGATGTCTCCTACTTCAATTCTCAGTGTGCATGGAAGGTTTCAAGTTGCCACATCACACATTCATGTGAAGTAACAATAAGCAAAACACATGTTTGAGTAGAGGGGCATTAGTGTATGCAACCATGTAACAAAGCTCACTTGGATGTAACATGCATGCAAAAACTGTAAAAGTGGACAAATGAAGTATTAGAGTGCATTGCAATGGTTATCTCACGAAGACATCAGGTGCAGAGGAAGTTTCTCACAAGGGAAGACCCTTCACATCACGTGTTAATGCAGATTTTCCCCGGATATTACCAAAAGACCTTTATCTCTCTTGTGTCTTAAATCATTTAATTGCCCGATGGATGGAAGAATCAATAGCCAATCACTCTTAACACTATTGGTCCTTTAAGTCAGATTGAAGTCAAACGTTGCATGTTTGGCACAGTGGACAGGAAAATAGCTTCATTCAGCTGACGTGATGGGAAATGAAAGTGGGATTTAGGAAAAGTGAGTGTTTCTAAAAGGGCTTGAGAAGAAGCGCCAGCTGTTGTGCGGATTACTTCACCCCCAAAACACCAGCACCAACCAGTGCACACACACACACACACACACACACACACACACACACACACACACACACACACACACACACACACACACACAGCTGTTAAAAATAAAACGAGGACACGAGGCAACCCAAATATTTATGAGATGTGTGGAAGGCTTCCTTTTAAAAAATTGCAAGACGGGAAAAGCTGCAGCCTTTAAGAAAGCCGGAGAAAAGGAGTGATGCATTTTCTCCGCATGTGTGTGTCCCGAATCAGACAACAGCAGCGCTTCAGCACAACATCGTCCTTGTTTTCTGCTAAATGAACGTTTTAATATCCTGTTTTCCGCTGCATTTGCTTTGAGATATCATCAAATGAAATGGTGTCCATATGCCAGTGTAATCTAAAAAGGAACAGACTGAAATGGGGACTCGCATGAAGAGGGAACATGCGGCTAAATCTCCATCTATCTCTTTAAACATAAACACAGTTTGGTATTCACAGCCTTGAGTTAGACAGATAAATGTTTTTCAGAGCGCGGGTGTAAGGAATTAATAAAAAATGAAATTGGATCTGCCAGAATATCCCTGTGTCACTGCCTGACTGTGTTTTGACGGGCGCTCTGCAATGGAGCAGCTAACCGGAATAATCAATGCTTTCTCCCCAGAGGACAGTGCAGCAGAAAACAAACAGTGGAGAAGCATGTTGGTGAGCAGACTTTTTTTTTTTTTTTTCTTACCACTGTCACCACCTCCAGGTCCTTCAGATACGTCCTTTCTGTGGTCAACAGCTCCTTGGCGATGAAGTAGGCCCGATCTGTTGGGAACCTCTGCGAAGACGTCACAACAGAGAGGAGAACAAATTAACTATGCAACTATGATCAATTCCAGCTGGTGTCTAGCCTGTCTAACCTATATCTGAGAGGACCTACAGGTACTCAGCTTCACTCCCTGTGCAGAGTTATTTAAGACAGGTATTCTAGGCCCGTGCTATTTTGAGTATGTGAGAGTGGCTTTGAAGTTCACTAAAAACTGATACAATAAAGCAATTTATTGGGACTTATTGTTGCTTTTACCAACAGAAGCTGAACCTTTCAATCACAAACCTTCCTCCGAACTTCGTCTTCATCATCAGTGCGAACGCTGCCGGCGTCGTTGAGCAGCGGGCTGGTGAGGGGGGAAGGTAATCGGCCGTCAGGACTGTGACTGCACAGATCCAGTGACTTCTGACCGTTGACCATACCATGGGAGTGACCAGAGGACGCAGACAGGTGAGGGCTGTTGGTCACCGCTCCTGCACGGGGTCAGCAACCGAAGAGAGGGGAGAGAAGGAAAAAGTGAGTTATTCAAATAGACGTGGAAACACAACAGGAAATTAGATTTATTCTTAGCATTTGCATTCACTTCAAGTCTCAGATGGGTGGAGTCTGGCACACTGGGAGAATTCTGATGAAGTCAGGGACATAATAAGTCACAGAAAAGCCATAAAAACCCTTTATAGCATTTTTTTATGCAATAACTCCAAACTTTCTCTGGTTTTAGATTTTCAAATGTGATCTGCAGCTGTTTTTCGTTTTTCTTTTTTAAAATCAAGACATTTGAAGATGTCACCTTGGACTTTTTGGATTATTTTTGGACATTTTGAAGACGATTAATGGAGAAAATTAATCGGCAGATTAACTGATAATGAAAATTGTTAGTTGCAGCTCTACATGCTTGATACCAATTAAACTTTCCAGCATGCAATACATAATCCAACATGGCAAACATCACCCATTGAGAGACTTTGCAGGTTAATACCAAACTAAAGTATTTACACACTCAGTGACACAGGATCAGAGTCTTCTTCTGCCACACAAGAAAACTCTGCAGAAAGTGAAACATCAGCCATGACTCACTCTACAGTCCAGACAGCTCCGGCAGTCTACGTGCAACGCCAATCAATACGCGAGCTGAGGCACATACTGCAGGATGATTAAAAAGGAATAGCTCACTTAGTGTCATCTAAACTGAAGATGTTCACTGATCTTACTTACTATGTTTTTAGATGCAACTTGCCCACCTCTCTATGCTGTCCTCTGGCGTGTCGACACAAACACAAACACTGAGTACTCGCACACTAACCAGCTCAACGCACCAGCACTACTCTGGGAAGGATTTACCATAAACTCTACGCAGGGAAGGACGGGAAACCGCACTGTATATCTACAGGATTGCTACAAATGAGAGCGGGGAAAAACTACAGTATACACACGCAGACATCTAACAACCAAAACTAACTGCAGAGAGAAGAAAAGGAAAAGTGTCGCATCAACAATGAGCACCAGACAACAACAAACCGGGGTCTCAAAAAGAAGACATAGAAAAACCTAACGTCATGAAGGTCATCTTTATTGACTCTAAAAGAACATATATACATCGTTAAATGATCAGTCTTGAGAAAAGCAGCATAAAAAGGTCAAAGCCACGAGAGCGTCTAAGAGGGACTCTGAGTGAGTGAGAGAGTTTAGTAAAAGAAGTGTGAATTCATGCAGTCTCCTAGACCTTACCTCACATTAAATATAAAACAGATCTATATGAATGTTAAAATAAACAGCCTTGTGACACTTTTATGATTTCGTTATTACAGTGCAGAAAAATGTCAGTTGGTAATGGGGAAATATATGCATTATTCAGCCCATGAATACAAATCAGTTTTACACCAATTTACTTGCAATAGTGACACAGTGAGCCGTCAGAAATACTGGATGTATTTAAAATGCAGTCTCTTAATCATACTGCAATCTTCACTCAAATCTGCTCTAACATCACATTCTCCAGACTGTTATACTAAATTAGGAAAGTACAGTGAAGTGACTGAGAGCACTACCTTAAAAGAACACACAGTACATGCCGTGAGCAGAACAACACCATGTGTACCACGCCTCAGTCCTGATTTAGCGCAGCATGCGTCGGGGAAAAAACACCCTGAAGGACACCAGTGGTTGAAAAACACACACAAGTCTCGCCCACAGACCTGGAACTTTGAGCCGAAACCAACACGTTTGATGGTTTGGAACAAATTTTTATCGGACTGGTATTTTGAATCTGCTCCAAATTCCTTAAGTCTTATTCCAGATATATGGGAGAGCTTTGTGCACCAGTGAGGATTTCCTCACACTGCAGTGATCCAGTAACTCGCACAGATACACTCATATTCTCTTAGATTTCATAGTGCTTTAGTGATTTATTTAATGCAGCTTTGAAAGTTTTGCTGTTAATAATAATAATAATAATATAATCAGGAGGGACATCCGCAATGAATAAATCTAAAGAAATTTTGCACACTGCTGTGTCATTTCCAACTTTTCATACAACTCTACATGAACAGCACAACTTTTTGTTGTCTTCATTGGATAGATGAAAGTGGAGAGGCAGACAGGAAACAAGAGGAGACTACCCGGGTCCCCCCCTGTGGTTGTAATGTTGTCATGTCCATGTTGAATAACAGAAGAATTGGGAATGAGCCACTGATAGTGTTAAAATATCAAGTAATCTAGAAATCCAGAACACATCTGTAATTTAGAAGGGATAATAAAGAGTAGATATCAATCCTTATAAATAAAAAGCACAAAATCTCACTATGCTGCTTGACGTCAATGCTAAAAATGTCTGGGAGCACGGCGCAGAAGCAGTCGACAGTGATGGATTAGCCAAGAGACTCAGTGCTTTGAGGTGTTACCCCTAAACTGCCTTTCACACGTACAGTACACACATACACAGCTAGAAGAACCTCAGACGTTCCATCGGCTCTGGAATAATTATACGTTAGCTGGATCATTGCAGGGAAGGCAACCCAGATACTGGTACTCTCGCATCATTTTACCACACAGACTGTCGTGAGGGACAGAACAGGTTGACATGCAAAAACTAAAACAGAAAAGAAATGACAGTTTTTAGTGCTCACATCAGACAAAGAAATAAAAGAAAGAACAGAAATCATCCCTTTCGCAACAACACAAATAAACATGAGGGCAGAAGTGCAAAAGAAATCTGGAAAAGTGACCGAAAAAATAAAAGTGCAGTGCCATTTTGCTAAGAAGATTAAGAACTTTGCAATGTTTTGGAAACTAGTAAAATGTTAGTGGATACCACAGCTGTCGGAGGACTCGATACCAAATTACATACTCAAGCATGAGTCAAGTGCAGAGGGGGATGTCAATAGTGAGTAAGAGCCATAAACTGTTGTGGAGTGGCTAAACTACCACTGCAACAGACCTTCATCTCAGCCTGACCAACCCACCGCTCCTCTTTCTAACGCTTATAGACAATATTCACACAAATATTGTGAGCTTATATTTACTCCTGTTTGTGCATTTCCTGCCTATTCCTACAACCTCAGTGAAAAAAAAAGTTTCTATTTCAATTTTGAAAAGAGCAGAAGATACTGTAAACATAAGCAATATTGGAGACCAATTGGTATTTGCAGCATATTAATTAATTTCCACTCTAAACACTTCAGACAGAAATGACTACGCTCACAACACTCCCAAGCCAGATGCAGCATCAAGAGTATCAATAAATAAAATGAGACAGAAAGATTATTCCCAATAAATGTGTACGAAGTCAATAATTACTCCCATAATGATACACCCACAGGCTTTTAGGGCTCCGCAGTAGACGTATAATGAGTACAAAGTGTGTAATCCAGACAACTGTACAACATCTTACCAACCTAATCAATCTGATAGAAAACAGAAATGTCTGCGGACACTAATGATATGTGCATTTCCCTAAAAGGAAGTCATAAGGCAACTGAGACATAGAAACTGAACGACTCACACTGTTGGAGACTTTGTTCTGAACGTCCAACGAATGCAAAGAATGTGAGAAAAAGTGCAACTATAACAATAAATTGTCTTTTGATCATTCTCAAGTTCAACCCAGAGTCACTAGTGTTCCGTAGTTTTTGATAGTAGCTATTTGGTGTTAAATCCTAACATGGCACTTGTGTATTTCTGAAGGGTTGTGCTGATACAATCAAAGAACTGAAGCTGATATAAACCACCTCCATGTAACAAACAAGAAAAACCCCCCTGAACAGATTGCTTCCTTCATGAAAGGGCAACACCTCTGGATAACAGAGTGTCTGATACAGGGCTTAAAAAGTGCTTCTAGTAGGAAGTGCTGTGCTTAAAAAGACTACTGTGAACATGGAGTTAGGAGATTAGAGTCGTCCTCTTTTTACGCCATCTAGACCCAAAACTAAATCCTCCTTTGGAGATGGTTTCTCTCTCTCTCTGTGCGCTAACAGCTGAAAAACTGTCCGCCATCCTCATCACTGAAGGCATGGTACCCGTCCTCATCGGCCTCATCCTCCAGCTGGAGGCTGCCAAAGGAAAACTTGTTCCTGGGTAGAGGGGAAGTGGAGTTAGCCTCCACTGGATTACCAACCGTCAAGGGGCTGCTGCAGTTTCCCCTGCTAGTCTCCACCTCAGACTCACTGGACTCTGAACCACTGGTGGTGGAGCAGTCATGCATGTTAACCGGTCCCACGTGTGTGACACCAGCCTGCCTTAAGCGTTTCAGCCCCGGGCTAGGCCTGGACCTGCCCGCTACCGAGAGGCCATTGGCCACCATTCGGCGCTCAAGAGCAGCCATACGTTCAGCCCGAGACAGGACAGTGCGAGATTCATTTTCTGGGGAGAATATTCCCTGGTTAGGGTCCGTCTCAGAGTGGTGACGCACTTCGTGGAGCTTTTGTAAACGAGGAGAGTGGCTTTGAACGGAGGAGTATCGGCCCTCCTCTAAGTGAGGGGGAGCAGCGTTGTAGCCGTTCTGCTCAGAGTAACTGAGATAGGTTGATTGATGATTGTCCATGGCAGGACTCCTTGAACCCATATGTGGGGCTGTGAGAGGGCTGCTGCTAGGACCCTCTCTTGTATGGCTACTGAGGTCCGCCATAGTGCTACGGACAGGACTTTGGTCAACCTTTTGGTATGACTGCTTGGGAGACTCGTCCAACTGATGGCTCTTGTTGAGCGATTGCTTAGAAGGGGAAGGGGGCCCCCTGTACTGCAACCTACCAAAAAAGTGCTCCTGCTGGGCCTGCAGAGGCCCGTTTACGCTCCCCGAGCCAGACCCATGGCAGAGCATGGGCTTCTCCCTATCACTGTAATTCAACCTTATAGTCTGGTTATATTCACTATCTACATCAATGCAGTCAAAGAAGGGGATGGAAGAGCTGGCGCCTTTAGCAGCCCGAGATGCTGGACCTGTACTCAGATGTTCTGGGTGGTTCTGTCGCGTTGAGCCTCTCGTCTCCTCGGTCCTGGACACAGGCCCCGTTCTGTCCTCGTGGCAGTTTCTCTGGAGAGACGGGCTCGCCCTCGTTGTCCTCAAGGCCGAGGGGTCTTCTGCACTCACCAACACCGACTCCTTCCAATGATGCCGAGGAGGAGAGTCCACTCTGTCCCGAGGATCACGACTCTGACAGAACGAGACAAAGGCAGAGAATTAAAACATTTAAAAGGAGTACATTTCATTCGTTTGATTTGATTATTTATACTAACTAAATGTTTTTAATTATTTCTGTCTGAGTTGAAGGGGCCATGTGGTGCTGTTTTTCTTGTGCTTCACTAACATGCGCAGAGGATCCACATGTACAAGCATATGTGCACGTAGGTGCAGTTAGTGGTGGTAATGTGCCAATAAAATTAGCAATGCAAATATAATATTTGTGTATATGATACATATACTTTAACACCTGTTTATATGCCTTGGCAGACTCAGGCACTGTCCTGCAGCGCACACTGCCCAGCCTTGCATTAAAAAGGTTTCTCACTAAATGGTCTTTATATCTCATGCACAAGTGTCCTTTAGTTTGGGTACTGTCCTCTGCTACACACTTGAAACCTAAAAAGTAAAAACTAATATAGTATGTTCTTTTCAGATGACAAAATATTACGTAAAGGATGCGATTATAATAATTATAAAACATATGAGGACTGGGAATTACAAAAGAAAAGTCAGGAGTGTAATGTATTGAACAATGCAGATTATAAAATATGAAAAATAAATTCAAAAAAGTTTTTGTTTGTGAAACTCACTTCTGTTGGCACTTCATTGTGGCGTGGAGAAGGCAACGGCGACAGGCGGATGTTGTGTTGGACCCGACTGTGTTTCCTGGCAGACAGGGTGATGAAGGTCAGTGTTAAACACTTTGAGCTCTGTCTACACCAAATGTGTCAAAAATGTCTGCAGCCTTTACCTTTCAAACGGGATTTTCTTAAATTCAGACTCCCTCACATAATCAATCACCTGCTTCTGTGTGCGACCGCTGCAGAGACAAGTACAGGAGAGATGATAATGAGCTTTTCTTGGAGCGCTGTAGTAGACTGTTAAGTGATGGGGAGATACTGCTGTGTGACTGCAGTCCTGTAAATCAGAGAGCGGCTTTGTGATGCAAACTCACCTGAATCTGAAGGAGGAGCCTCGTGTGAAGAGCACAGGCTTGGGCTTGGGTTTAGGTTCCTCAAAGAGGCGGAAGAAGGCGTGGTATTCGACACAGATCTTCCAGAAGACTTTACAGCAGTCCCTGCTGCCCATCATAAACTCCAGGGTGTCCTGATATGAACTCTGGGGGACGCATTAAAAACACTGATGGGTTTTGTTTTTGTGGTTTCGTATGTTCGACAGTGTGATTCAGGGACGTCACTTACATTGAGATCCGGCCTCAGCTTGATGAGGAAACGTTTCCTCTTGAAGCTCAGTTTACGCACTTTCGACCAGTTGAAGGCGTTAATCTTTGTGTGTCCCTGCAGTGATGACAAACAAGCTTTATACCTCAAGCTTTAAAACATGTATAACATTTTTACCACCAGACATATCTAGTAAAAGGGAACTTAAAGCACAAATCACCCACAAGTGGGGCTGCAACTGACGTTTATTCTCATTATCGATTATTCTGCAGAATATTTTCTAGAGTTATTTTTTTGTCAATAAAATGTCAGAAAAATGTTTTTCAAAAAATCCATCCCAGTATCTCAAAGTCCAATGTGATGTCTTTAAATGTTTTGTTTCGTCAATCCAAAACCCAAACATTCAGTTTATTATGATATAAAAACAGAGAAAAGCAGTAAATCTCACTATTTGAGAGGCTGAAAAACAAAGCATTTTCTGCCATCTTTTTAAAGAACAATGACTTTAATGATTATTGTATTATCAAAATAGTTTCTCTGTTGATCGACTAATCAATTAGTCGACTAAACGTTGCAGCTCTGCCCACAACTTTTCACCACCTCTGTACCAGGTAGACGACTTATCACACCAACCTTCATTAAACGCAGCACGTGTTGACCTACAAACTTGTGTGACTGACCTGAAAGACCAGGACACCGGTGTGCGCCACAGCCAGGCTTAGCTTTGTGCCTTCACGATCCTTGGCAGGGTGTTGACGAATCCCATACATCTCCAACCTGCGCGCCACTTGTAGTAAGTTATAGTCTGATTCTGCTGGTGTTTGTCCTCTAAAAACACAACACACAACAGTAACAAGTTAAAGAATCAAGCTGCTGATATTTTACATTTCCCTTATTGTCAACTAATCCCATGAAAACATGCTACTACTAAGAATAACATCCATCCCTGTTATACAACTTCATTGTTGTCCAAAAAACGATTAAAAAACACACAAATCAGCCACTGCTGTACACTATTAAATGATGTTTCCATCACATTTGCTATAAACTCCAGTGCCCAGCTGTTTTAAAGAAAAGATCGAAAGAAACTATATATTATTGATGACTTTTTAAAGATTTACATGCGGGAATAATTGGTGGCTGAGAGCCACAGGAAGGGCAGGGATGTCAGGAAGTATTGAGTGTTGTACGAGCTCATTATTGGTTTTAGCCGTTTCATCAGATTTGTTGATATTAAGAAAAGTATGCAGAATAAAAGTGACCTTGTCCATAAATCTATATATTGGTATTGTACAAAAGTATGTGGGTGAATAAATACACAGCAGCATTAAAAAAAAAAGCTAATCTTACTCCGAGGGTTTTAATTCTTCAACTTAACAAGTGCAATCTGTATCGTCCATTATCACTTTCAGCAAATCTTTGGACAAATAAATTAAATTCTGGCTTATCATCCTGCTGTGTGTCTCACTAATTGAGGTGAAGAGAGCAAGTCTGGGTGGATGCAGGTTTCTAATGTTTGTCTGAGTTTTGGGAGTGGTGGTGGACGTTTGGGTTCTCACTTTTTCTAATTCTTATCAGTGGACAAGCCTTCCTGTTTCCTGTGTGTGGTACTTAATAAGAGATTTAACTCAGCACGGCTCCCAGCGAGAAGAACTGCCGTTACAGTTATCAACCAAAAAGAGCCTTGGTTGGAAAAAAGGACAATTTAAAAGAGAGCAGTCAAATCTAATGGAGCTCCTTTCATGTAGCAGCCGCCCACTGCGTGTCCACCTCTGGCATGGCCGACGGTAACGCAGAGGTGAGACAAGGGTTGGCAAAGCTCGGATTCAAATATGTGCACTGATGAGGAGATTTTGAGGGAGGATGGTGGGAGGAGATCTGGAAAGTTTCCAGTAATAGGCTCCTTGCAGCATACTGATCTTATACTTGAGTATACTGATACTTCACTGCAAACTCCTGCATCAGACACATGAACATGGACTCTGAAGGTCTGTGTACCTACAAACCCAGCTCACAGCTGATGTGCGAGTCATTTGGTGGGTTGGAGGAAGATTTCAGTCCTTTTGTTTTGGAAGAAATGCAACCTTTGTTGATAGAGTAGTAGATAAAATCTGGCCAGAAGCTTTAAAATAACTTGTTGATGTATGATAAAGAGCTACACAGAGCACTCTGGAGAGAGAACTCAACAACATTTGATTTCCTGATCGTGTCATCATAATAAAACTTTCCCCATGGGACATGCACAAGCTCTCAAACAACTGATCCTATTCATGGGTGAAGAGAACAATCAATGTTCAGCCATGATTGAAGAGTGAGGTTTGGCACGGACACTCACATATTCTTTGAATGAAACTCCATGATCTTGTCGATCAGGGGCATTTGATCTGGGATGTAGTTGTTGTTGAGGAGGTGTGACCGGCACTGGCTCTCCTCAAAGTCCCCAATCTCAGCTGAAAGGTTAGGGAGAAGCAAGGCAAACAGTTCACTTTGTTGTAGAAATACCTGGTACAAATATAAAGATAGCTAACACATTAAAGGAGTAAATGCCACCAGAATATCTTAAATGATCCTTGGTGGAGATTTTCCAAGTATCTGAACTCTACTGGGATGAAAAAAAACATTTCCTTGTGAAATATTCTTGTAATAATTGTTTTACTCTTTTGTGTAACGTCTATATGTACATATAAACACAAATTGATCTCAATCACCATTCAAGTTGATCCCTTTTGGGCTCTGCAATGTCAGGTTATAAAGATTCTCCATCACGTGTGAGGCTGTTCTGAAGCAGTCGTGCAAATTATGTTCAGGCATCCGGCTCAAAAGGTATCCATAGCAACACACAGATAATCAATTTGTAATGGTGCGCAGTGTGCTATATGACAATGTTTGATAAGCTCTTTGTGAAGAAGAAAAAAAAGAAGCATAATATGTCTTCAAAGACAGTTATCTGATTAGTCGACTCTTTGGTCTCTTGAGCTAAATGAGGAAACAGCCACGAGGGACTCACACTGGATAATGTGGGAGACCATCAGTGCGGAGCTGATGTCGTTGCTGGTCAATCGTCCACACGAAACGTCCTGCTTGATCTGGAGGGCAAACAGGTACCTGGACAGAAACACAAACAGCGTTCATGGATTCAACAGAGTAGACGTGGTGGTGGTTTCAAGAGCTGGAGCGAGATCAAATGAAACTTAATTAGAAGCACAGTGTACTGTGAATTTAAACAGGACATCCAAGGGAGTTGCTGTAACTACATTTCTGATTAAATATAAATGTACCCTCCTGGCTCTTTCAATTTCACACAAGACTTTGAAAAGAAGTTGGCTCAGGTGCACAGTTTGGATTTAGTAATTAAGAAGTTGAGTGAAGTCATTAATCGAAGATTTACTGACTGTCTTGCGTTACAGTGCAACTTCTCTTGGATGCAAGCCAGAGCTGAAACCAATTTAGTCTTGAAAAAAAAAGTATAATAATACCTTTAAACAATGATGATTAGGTAATAGTTTAAAATACAAATGAATGGACCAGTGCACGCCCAAAAGTCAGAGGCTAATGGATAAGAAGTGTTGCAAATTTCATCAATGGACCTGATGAAACTGTGATGCCAAACGCATAGTTCTGCTCCCTGACCTCATGATGAAGGAGGCCCCGTTTTGGCAGGAAAAAAACATCTAAAGTATGCTTTTTAATAAAAGGTGAGGTATTAACAGTACACACACAGGAGTGTCAGAGGGACATTTAGTTTCTGTACAGGATTATTTATCCACGTGAAAACATGCAAGTCATGAGCTGGCACCACGACAAGTAAAAGAGAAACCAGAAAATCATTAGCTCCACGCTAATCTCCAGAGGGCTAAATCAGAAACATGGCAGCCATGACACAAGTGCAAATCTGAGGAGGGAATAAATCTTCTGGGAACCGGAGCACATGTTTCATTTATGCTTCTAACAATGGCTTTCAGTCACAGCTGAAGTGACGAAATGTAAATAAATTCCCATTTCAATTCGACCTGGAAGACATGCATGATGCAGAGATAAAAAGGGAGTTTAGCTCACCTAGTTAGCTCCTCCAGAAGCTGGGCATGGTCTGGAGGAAAGAACTTCACAGCAAACCTCAGGATTGTGTGCTTCGGTCCTGTGTGGGATAGATTAGTTTTGTAAAAATACACTCACTTGCCAGATAAAACTAATGCTCCAAAAATAACCGTAAGGTCGAATCGACACCTCTATAAAAACGGGTCCAAACAAAAACATTATAAGTCTTCATGAAGGTAGGATTTATTGGACTGTTGCATTAGACTGCATTAGTTTTAGCTTCAAGTACCTTAATAAACTGACCACTGAGTGTCTGTTTAAACCATTCAGAAACACTTACGTCTGAGCTGCTTGATAATGGGCTTGATATGGTCCAACCAAACCTGAGTGGGGGGGAGGGGAGATAAGTAGCCGGTTATAAGCAATATTAATTCTGAAATGTATAAGAAGAGGCTACATTTTACTTTCATCCTCACTCACAATCATCTTTTGATGATTCTGAAACTCCAAGCCAAAGTAGTCCCCCTCGACGAGGTTCATGTGGGAGCACACCAGGTCAAACAGCACCTTGCCTGAAGCTTTTTGCTGTGAACAGGAGGAACAAAACAATCTGGTTAAAAAAACGTTTGTACAAATGAGTGGCATTTTATATTCCTTTTTAAATAAAAGGACAACCAAACTTAACCCAAATAAGACTTAGACATAAAAAAGGAAAGCGAGAAACCGACTGCTTTTTAGACCTGTTAAACGCTGTGGAAGTTAATGTCTCCAAAAATAGATGGCAACTATGTCCGTCTAAATTCCTCTGCTCTCCTCCCTCCTTACATCCTGGCATTTAATAGCACCATAGGCCACAAAAAAAGCGATTGCAGCTGGAGGGAGTTCGACCCCGTCTTTGATCTGTGTTTTCAGTGTCATCGCTGTCTCGGTTGATGGACCAGCAGCCTTTGAGGCTGATACAGTATCAGGATGGGATTAAGAGTCTCTCTGACCACCTCTGTCCTCGATCACCCCACACACAGTACATATAAACACTTTAAAGACAGACTAAGCTGCCCACTTGCAATGCGACAACACGAAAAACCCTTCAAAAGTCACCGCAACTTTGGTGCGAGAATGTTCCCATGGAAGGTCAAACAAATGTCAGGGATTTCCACTGAAACATGCCTTCTGTTATCGACGCCCCAAGGAGACACAGAGCTGTCAGGCACACAACAAGAGTATTTCTGCATGGCTGCTTCCTCGTGACTGCCTGGTCTGCACCACTGTGGAGCGTATCACAGCTGCAGAATGTGTTTATAGAAGCAGTTACCCATGGCTTGGATAATGATCCAGGGCTGCGTCTGAGTATGTTTCACAGAGTTTTTCCTCTACTTTTGCAGAACTGTTGTTGACGTGCCTCTTTAAGCTAAAAAGGCGTTTGACTGCCTGTAAATCTATTTAGTGTTTCAAAGGCAAATAATGACACTCTCTGTGTTTTGCTGTTAATACTTAGAGAACAAAAACTTAAGCTTTACCAGCTTACTGAGAGGGTTACACTTCCACAACCAAATCCATAATCTTCCCCAAAACAAGCCTCCCACCGCCACCGATCCTCCCCAAGTCTGTCCTTCCTGTGTGTAGCACCACCACCTCCCTCCTGGCTGCCTCATGCAGTGCAGAGGGCATCCCACCACCGAGGGACCAGCTGTTTCCATTTGGTGATGGCACTGATGAGGGAGGCCACAAGGAAGCTGGAGTGAAAAAGGCTATTAGCCAAAGCACACCCTTCCCATACACACATCGCTTCCTAATAGGCGAAACAACCTTTTATATGAATTTTGTGTCTCATGTCTTCTGCACCGATTTTGTCAAATGTGCTCTGTAGAGGCTGCAGGAACAGGAACAGCCAAGCTGAACACAGTGAAGGCTAAAGAGCGTTTCTCTCTCACTGGGGGCACTCTCATATCCAGCCTTATAAATCTGCAGTCAGTGTAAAATGACCACGAGCCAAGCAGAGATGAGCAAGGCAGAGGCTGATTAGAGGAAGCCAGTGCTTGATTAAATGCAGCTGTTGCAGACCGGAGTTATGGTGCTGCCATGTGACACCGCTGCAGCCGACACAATAAAGGCACCGTCGTTAATGAAGCACAAGTCACAGAGATTGACTGCCGTCGGGACGCAGGCACTCAGGACACCATGTAACACAGTCCTCACTCTCGAGTCTAATTGCAACAATGTATTAATGAGACGTGACTTAAGAGCAACATCTTATACAACTGAACGCTGGTCAACAGCATCAAATGTACATAAAAGTGGATAGTGGTGTCTATAGTGAATGTTTCCTCCTTAATACATCTGATAATGGGCCTTTTTCACAGCAGACAGGTCATTGTATGAAAAGCACAGGTGTTAGGAATAACATTAACGATGGCTCCGTTTATTATTATTTATTTATGTGTGGTTTTGCAATTTGCACCACCCGTCCCCTATGAGGCCTTTATGAAACAATAACGTTAGAACAGTGAGGTAAAAATGTGAAACAGAATACAGCGAGATACAAAAAACCACACATTAAAATCATTACATTTAAAAAGATACACATCTATGCAAGTTTGTTGCTGAATCATGCAGGATTTGGTAGCTCTCCTAAAAGTGGGGGAAGTTTGCAGCAAATTTCAAGTGATCAGGTAGCGAGAGCTCCAGGACTTTGTTCCTTTCACAGAAACAGCCGTCTGAGCAAAATGTAATTTGCAGAATGTAACCTTACAATTGCAGCTTGAAGCTGCTTTAGTGGATCTGCCGAAGCTCTGTAATCTCTTGATGTATTTGCATTGAGGCTGAGGAACAATCTGTTGAAAACAAACTTGAAATTCAAGTAAATCCTGACAGCACACAATACCAGGAGCCCGAAACTGAAGCTGCTAAACAGAATTCAGCAGTCATTCGTTGTATTATTTACACCTGTGATTTTCTTACTGTGACGTGTCAAAAATGTCTCCCTTGAAAAAAAAGCCTTTACACTTTTTATATAACAGCCTCTTGGCACTCATCTATGGAGCCAACAATGTCAGGTCAGGTTGCCTTCAGTGAACTGTTAACACATCAGAAATCACACAATAGTAGGCTACACGTTATTGATGGCTGGTAATGGCTGCCAAATGTTCTCACAATACGAAGGGTTTACAGCCAGGCCAGCAGATGTGTGAGGCGCTGCTTTGAGATAAATGCTAACGTCAGAGTGCTAACGGGCTCAAAATGCTAATGTTTAGCAGGTATAGTGTTTATGATGTTCAGTGGAAGTTTAGCATGCTAATATTAGCACCAAACACAAAGTACAGCTACTGCTTTTTGCATGTATTTTAAATGTGCAATACCTGATTTGTTTGGCCTCTTTGGGGCATATAAATTAAGTTGTGAACACATATGTGTATCAAGTTTCATGGAAATGCATTTAATAGTTTTTGGTATATTTTAGACCGACCATTCCTAAGCTTACACGTCTCACCTAAACTATCATTTAAGTGAAAGCCAAAAGATAGTTAAATGTATCAATTCTACTTCATTAAACTCTCACTTTTTACTTATTATAAGAGCAACTGTCTTTTTATTTCCCCTTCTGATCCAATCGATCATACAGAAATGGCCACCTTGGCCCACGGTACACAAATGCAAATATAGATGTGCCAGACTGTGCTGCACAATCTCACAAATTAGAGTCTGTGACTTCTTCACCCTGACGTGCAGCTGACACAAGATTTCTCATTGTTCTCCATACATGTTACGTGGCCTCTCCCCCAGCAGAAAAGGTTACGGTCTTAAAAAAAAACATCAAGCTCAGCTGCTGACATTTTTTTCATCATCCGCAATGCCAAGAAAATATCACCAATCTCCCTTTTTATGACCTCTATCTATAAAAGCACTGGAGCTAGTTTACACAGGAGCAGCCAATTGCAGAGCGAGACAACAATTCCTGATTCAGCTGTCTCAGTCACCGGGCCAGGGACGGTCTGTCTGGGTTTATTAGGTTTGAAACACAGGCTCATAGGATGCTACAACTGTTTACACGTGTATGAACACCAGCATTCCTGCATTGCCACACTGACCTCCGCATGCTCCGCCTGACAGAGGAAGCCTAAATAAAGATGACAGCGATGTCTACACACATATCCCCTTGGGTTTCCACTTCAGGGTAGACCAGGGTACACCCCTCCCCTCCCCCCCGCAACCTCCACCTCTTGTTAGTAAGCTTCTGTCAGCACAAAAAAAACATAAAGGTCAGGTGTAAAGTAGCTTTGTGTATCCACTTCTGTACCCCTCCAGGAGATGTTGGTATGGTCCACTTCACTTGCAATAAGTCAAGCCGGGCAGTGCTCACCAAACTCCTCGTGGGGGGGGGGGGGGGGAGTGTGGTGGGTGGGTGGCATGGGTGGTAAACAAACTGCCAATGCCTTTAGGCTCCAGATAGATGGAAAGAACAAAGGAATGTGGGAGTCGTGGTGCTTTTGGAGTACAATAAGGAGGAGTTGATGATATTTTTGTGGTCAGACATTGTTGTACCGGATATCAGCATGGATTTAAACATTTTACTCCATTTAGTCTTGTATGGCGTCTTGTGCCAGGCTGGTCCAGTGGCCCCTCCTGGTTCAGTTGTACCTCGATATATAATGGAGCTGTCATCTCACGGCGGGAGGTTTTCAGCTGTGACATTCAGCATCATCACAGGAAGCTGATCCAAGCCAAAGATGAAAGAGACGGTGTGATTTAAAGAACGGAATAAGTAGATGGAGAAGTGGGGGAAAGGTCAGTTTTGTATATCTCCAGGTCTCTTCTGACAAGACAGCAAAAAGGCTTATATAAAATAAAAATGTAGATTATTTTTAAGTGATCTCAAACTGACTATTGAGGATTAAAAACTGACTTCAGGAGATTCACTATTCACAACTTAGCACATGGGAACTAGTAGCAATATAAAGCCCCGGGAATGATTTTGGATACTTTTAAATTAACCCCGACTCTTCTGATAAGGCTGCTCAGGGGCCGGGCTGAGATTACAGCACTGTATTACAGAAGCAGGCAGATACATTCCCACAGTGAATCCTCCTGGTGCCGTTATTGAAAACACATGTGGAGACTGCACTCCCACTCTCCCATGGGTTCCATCGCAAAAAATCAAAAGCAGAAAAATAGAAACAATTTAAATTTACAGCAAATTAAAGTACCTTACAGCGCATCTTTGCATGAGCTGCGATGTGAGTATGTACTCGCATGAGCCGGTGTATACAGTGCGCTGTAAGGGAAGGGTAGGACAGAGAGGTCAGTGGCAGCTGAAGCTCATTGTGATTCAGGTCATGTGCTGCAGAGGTTCCCAGGGTGACTCGACTACAGCGGGGAGCTGACAAAGAGCGAACGGCGGAGGGAGGCAAACCTGCTGATAATCCTGTCAAATGACTTGCATACCCTCACAGCACATACGGACGCGTGACCATGCATATGTTTGCATTAGTGCGTTCATAATAAGGACAGCTTTAATACAATCCTTACTAAACTAAAACATGATCCATTTGATCTAGCCCCTTAATCTGTAAAATAATATCAGTGTTACCTTTACAAGAAGTAATTAAAGTATTTTTCTTTTTCTTCCAAGCTGCAGATGAAAAATATCAACAAGAATAAAATGAAAGGGAAAGTGATGATTGGGCTGCCACAGCTGTCAGAATTATTCTGTCACAGTAGGCCAACCTCCAGGCCTCGAGAGGACAACCATGAAAATAATGTCCCCTTGTCTCTACCTCCTCCTCCTCCTCCTCCTCCTCCTCCTCCTCCTCCGGACATTTCTCATTTCTCCCCACTTTGCCTGCCCGCCCTCCCTCCTCAGAGCCCGTCTGGACTGCTAGAAACATATTGATTTTGCATAAAAATAATTACGCGTCCTGTTGTGACCGTTGTGCTGCTGAATATCTAACAACGCATCGCTCTGTGCATTTGTGCGAGGACCTCCCACTGTTAGTCAAGAGCGCCATAAATCAGAAGACAGATATAAATATTATGGGTTTGCTTCGTTAGTGCAGACACTAAACAAGCAGCAGCAGAGATTCAATCAAACATAATCTGCTGGGCTTGCAAATGTTAAGTCACGGTATTATATTAAACTTACACCACAGAATGCTATCATGCCTGAGCCTAACACAGAGTATCATTAAAATAAAGCAGAGGGCAAGTAGGGGGTTTCAGGCAGCTGGAATTACCAAAAAGATTGGCCTCTTTTTCCTTCATTTGCCTGAATCCCTTCCAGGGCGCTTCAAATTCTGGACCCATGCTGGTTATTCTCCACTGCCACTCCTTCCCAGAGCCAGGATTACTGTCACTTGCTCGGGGGTGGGGGTGGGCTAGGGATGGTGGATACATCACTTCACATTTAGGCAGAAACTCCACATTTAGTTTAGCTAGATAAAAGAGCTGAATAATACATTTTAAACGGCTATTATAGTATTATCACAGAAATATATTGAATATTGTAAGTTATGTTAGAATATTTCCTTTTCAAATCAGCATACAAAAACACAGCTTTCTCATCCAGGAGTCCAAAAACTGTAACACTCGCAACACTGTAGTATGCTCCCTTCATGACATTTAGCAAATATACCATCCAAAGAAAAAGAAGAGATACTTGTTTTTTTTAGGAATCATTTCCAGGTATTTAATTAAATTATACCTGAATTACACGTTGCAGTTTTCAATGTTGGCCTATATCATTTTGGAATATGTATCCAATAAATTGAAAGAAAAATTAATAGCAACTACAGTGTCTTTGTATAATTTGTGTGTGAAGGGAACCACCCACCACCTGCAGAATTAAGAGACAGCTGTGAGTACTGTAGAGCACTGTAACTGTGAAAGCCAAGGCAATCAATAGGTTAATTAAGAGATTCATTAAGTGTAACTGTGAAAGACAACTCCCACAAGGTCAGGCCAAGAAAAATACAAGCCTTTCATATGTAGTCTGAATACAAAACGTGTCAAAGGGGTAATTCTTAAATGATTTGGATTGATTAAACAGCCAGAAGGCGCCAACCATGCCTCGCTTCACCCCCGGGACAGATGGTCTTATTAAAAAATACACTAGAGAGCGGAATTAAGAGATTATATAGTGGACAATACAACAATGTCAGTACAGCAGGTTGAAGATTACATCTGACACTTTGCTCGTGTGGACCAAAAGATTAAGTCCATAATTAGATGCGTCTGAGAGAACGGTCAAATCTGACCACAAAAATCAAAGAAAATGAGACAAAAACAGAAACGCTTCCATGGCACCAAGTCCTCATCCGTCTTCTGCATAACAAACTGGAAAAAACTGCAACCCTGAGAAGTCGCATCCAATCCTCAATCTGTCACAGCCCAACAAGCCCAAACACGAGGCGAGCAGGGCTCCTGTTTCATGCATCTATATTCCCAGTAAACCAAGCCAGTACACACCAGTATCATTTACGTCTCCATTGAGCTTCCCCTAAGGTCTAAATTTTAGATCAGTTGTGAGACAGTAATCAGAAATGTATGCGTCTGTAATTGCGTGGGCACGAGTCTAAACCAACTGTTTCAATATTTAGTTTCCAAAATCAAAGTATGTGACTCTGCTGGGGCTGGAAGACAATATCAGAAAATCTTAAATTAATGTCAGAGGCAGAGGAACAGCTATTGAATTAGCGATCTGGGCATTGGCTCAGACAGATCCGTGACAGGCCAGGTATTCTTTACAAACACCTCAAACCTGCACATACTTCAACAGATACAAAACAGATTGGACACATTCTTGCAGAAGCTTTAATATCCAAGATATGTTAATCAACTAGAAGTAAATGTGCCATCCTGCCTGTATAAACAGCAGCTTGCTGATATTGGAGCAGACACACTGATCTACATAATCACTGTGATGTCTGCTTATGTGCTGTGTGTGCATGTGTTGGAGAGATCAAGACAGAGAGAGCACAGTAATAATATGGGATGTCATTACGATACGGTGCATAAGCATTAATAGGAACATAATTATTATGTAGATCCTAGTTTGCCAAATTCAAAAGACATTAATAATCCTAACACGTAAAGATGCAAAATAAGCAGCTACAACAAGACAAACATTTTACCCAATGGAAGAAGGTTCGGATCCTAAAACCTTGTGAACTTCTTTAAAGCACTTTGATTTGTAAGGTATTAATTTATTTAGCCAAAAAAAGAAAATACATGTCTGTATAGGAGGACTACATTATCAGTTTCTTTAAATCTATTTTCCAGAAATCTCACTTTATCCCAATATATATAGAGATATCATGATATACTGTATATCGGTGTTGCAGTACAAAACTACTTAAACTGCGACAAAAAATCTTTTTTGAATATAGTATACAATGCCCATTATATGGTGCCCCTGTCACAATATTTAAATTGGTTGCTTTGAGAAAAGATATTCAAGTGAATCAATCATCAAATTAGCTCCCAATTAATTTTCAGGCAATTGACTAATAATGGATTAATCAACTAAGTGTTTGGCATTAAAGACTACATATACCATGACAGAGTATAATACCCATATCATCCACTCCTAATTAAGGCTGACACTAATGATTATTCTTATTTTATATTAATCTCTCAATTAGTCCTTCAATTTGTTTTTGATCACATTCCAAACCACAGTCTGACTCTAATTGATGAAGGAATTGGGTTCAATAAAAAGGTTAAACTGACATATAATAGGACACTTAATGTGAAGGACGAAGACAAATGCATTTGCCAGAGTAAACTTTACTGACGGACAACATCCCTCAGCTCCAACTGCTGTCCTGAGACATGTGTGGCATCAACACACTCGCAGATGTATGTCTCTATACTCACTCCAGACCTCCACAGAGTGGGAAACAATGAGAAGAAGATGAGCCTTGGGAGCTTGTGTGGTGAAGAGTCTTTCCAGAGCTGCAGCAGCAGGCAGGCCTCTAGAGGAATGTTTCGGTTGCTGGTACTGTCCTGCCTCGAGTTCCCTTCCCCATAATCTCCACCAGTAATAAATAATGACAGCTGCACATGCTGCTTTACTGGTGAGGCCAATCAATTGGCCTCCTTTGAGATTATCCTTAAACTACTTATCCCTCAGTGCAGTAAATCCAGAGGCCCTCTGCCCTGTGATGTAGTCGAGTTACTGTACTCATGATAGCTGTTGTGACCTTACATCCAAAACCTTGTCAAATATAGCCACATTTTATCCCACACACGTAGGAAAACATGCATTAGCTCTTCCTCATATTTAACGATTACCAAAAGCATTGTTAAAATTCATCTTCGTCTTTAAAACTGTGGCATCCATTGGGGCGAAACCTGCATCGACTAATTGTGTAGAACGTAAGAGGTTGAAAGTAATCAAATCAGACCAAACACAGGCTAATACTTAGATTTAGAAATGATTTTGTCAATAGCTGCAGAAACACAATCACTAGGGATACTCAGAAGCCAAACATCAATAAGTCTAAATCGTGTTTAAGCAATTTACTATATTCACAATGAACCTCTAATTATCACTTGGCCGGTGTGTGTGTGTGTGTGTGTGTGTGTGTGTGTGTGTGTGTGTGTGTGTGTGTGTGTGTGTGTGTGTGTGTGTGTGTGCTGGGATTTCCCTGTCAGAATATAGCTGACCTTAGGAGCACGCAGCTGTAGAGACAAGAGCCTCAAACCAAGGCTGCACTTCCTGCAAACGAG
This sequence comes from Cottoperca gobio, assembly GCF_900634415.1. Classification (NCBI taxonomy): domain Eukaryota; kingdom Metazoa; phylum Chordata; class Actinopteri; order Perciformes; family Bovichtidae; genus Cottoperca; species Cottoperca gobio. The sequence continues at coordinate 17,094,128 of NC_041375.1, read as the reverse complement.
GATTAAGGTCATCAACCAAGAAACCAAGAAAGCACTCTCGGTTTGATAAAGCACCCGTAATGCCGCTGCTATAACAAGTGTACAGTAAGATGCCTATTGAATTCAAAGTAGGTGGTCATTAGATCTTTAAAAAAAAAAAAGCCATTTGTTTAATGCCTCTGGGCACCCTGGATGACAGCAATAGACTTTAAATGAGTGTCTTTTTTCGCATTAACGCTACAGGAAAAGTCAATAAGATTCATCCACTGGGGACCATGACTGTGAATCAATCCAGTACAAAAACATCTGTTTCACTATATGTGTTGCTGGAGTGGGTTGGAGCTGACAATGTGTGTGTGAAACTGAGCCGTTGTCGCACTGATAAGTAAAATAAGCTTGGTGGTAGGAGACCTGCATTGAGAAATATGTGATTGGGATTCAGAAACATTCAGAAGAGCTAACCCGGGAGTCAAGTCACTTTGCAGTGTAATGCTGCAGTGAGTGTTATGCGTCACAGTTTAAACCTTCAGCTTTCTGTGTGAACCACTCGGTGACAGGGAGCATTAGCGCTCGTCTACACAGCAAGACAAATGTGGACACTGTCCCGAGGTGAAATCTCACATTTAGGGGGTTGTCGGAGCAGAACACGAGCTACAAACATAAGCCGGCAAAGAAATGCGGGGAGCAGGCAGTGAAGGCAGCTGTTGCTCCATGTCTGCAGGCCACCGGGTCCAGCAGGAATTTAGGCCTCAGTGATACAGAATACCAATTCCTCTGGAAGTCAGAGCAAACCCAGTAGCCATGGCAACATAAGGAAAATGTGTGATTCCTAATCTTTGAGAAAACCTAAAAAAAAAAAACATCATCTGGAGCTGAAGGGAAGCGTGTGGTTGAGGTTAAATAGTGAGTAATTATCTTTTTATTTGAATCATTCTATGGTGTAATGTGTGCCCTACTTTTAGAAGCACAGCATTTCTTTGCTCCATTTCTGCGTGTAATAATGTTGCAATTACCGTGACCGTAACCATGGCTGTTGGAAGCTAAAATACATGGGGATGCAAACACCACACCCTGTTCATGGCTTCTCAAGCACACCCAAAAAACCATCCCTATGTGCTATGAAATTAGTGAGATTTTAAGATGACTAGCAAGGATGTGACACACACACGCACACGCACACGGATATGGTAACACTGGACTCTTGCTTTAGAGTGCTGTGTGAAGGGTTCTCAGAGACAGAAACAACCCACTCTGCCTTATTTAACAGCACATAAACAATAGATGAGGCGTGAACATGGGTGTTTCTCAGAGTGAAGGGGTGTAAGGCAGAGATTAAGAGGTGCTCTCTGAAGTGTTTTGGGTTTGAATGCAGGCCTGGGGTTTGTCTCACCATGTGAGGTTAGCAAGCCAACGCTGGGCGCGACCCAGTGCTTTCAGTCGCACAATGCTGGCTTACTTTTTAAACCAAGGAAAGATCTCCATGGTTACCTACAGTATGCAAGAGCATGGCTACCCTGCTCTAGAGGAGGTTCAGTTCGGAGGATCGGATCAAAAATGTGTAAAGAATCTGTCTGCTAATCGTTGCATTCTGTGTATCCATCCAATCTAATTTCTCTCTTGTTTTGTTACATACACAGCATTTGATCTGTTGAAGATGTATGTGATTAAATGCGTGTTTTATTATCAACGAAAGGGCAGTAAGCGTCTGACAGGGTCACAATTTTGCTCTCATAATACCGCATGAACACTTTGACTCTATTACTACTAATAATCACATTTAAACCACATGGCTGTGCAGTGTAATCCCTTCACTTAAACTCAATCATTTAAGTGTAATTCCACTAACCAAATATATGCGTGTATTAGGTTAAATGCTTCCATGCCGTTTGTCTGTTTAAAAGAAGGTCAACTGAGTTCATGCGAGTGAGCACCCAGACAACATTTCTCTGGAATGGACTTAAATTAAATAAAGAAAGCGAGTCACACTAAAACCACAAGACCTGCGTCTCCAGCAGAATGTAAAAACAACATGATAAGAAAATCAATCCACTACTTAAAGAAGAGAAAATATCTGCAGAATACACAAATGGGAAAAGTCACAAGAAATTCATTCTTTGCGCAGCAGAACGCCACGATTATATATCGTGCATCAAATATTAATAATCTTCAACGGTATGTGAATCGAACAGAGGATGTGTCAGCACTTAACGTGGCTGACACCTCTTATTCAACTTCAGCGTGTCACCAGGACACAAATGAGAAAGGATTCATTATGACTTTGACAACAGCCTGTTGGAGCTGGCTATTCTACGAGCCCTTGCAATGACAGACACTCTGAAGCAGTCATTTGCTGCTGTCCAGAGACTCCAGAGACCTGAATTGCAGAACAGACCAACCCCCACTGGTTGTGAGAAAGTGATCGGCCCCGGCCCCGCCCCCCCTCCCCCCCTGGGACACATCCTTTGATATCTATTAAGGGGCATTCCCACACTGGCCCCATTGACAGAGCTTTGAGTCTTTGGGTGCTGGACTCCCGTGCATCACTAGAGACAGTTGTGACGCCTAAACTAAAGCTCAAAGGAGCCCAAACACACCTAAAGAGAGGAGGAAACCAAAAACAGGGCAGATCAAATCTTCTGCTTCGCTATTCTCTGTGGTAGCTTATGCAACACTTTAATTATGAGGGGTAGAAGGGTGAGTGTAGTCAGGTCAATACCTATCCAGCAGGCATATGGTTTGAGATTTCACTCTCTTCCTCTTTTTTTCCCTCTCTCACACACACACACACACACACACACACACACACACACACACACACACCCTCATGTCCCTCACTCAATCTTTGCTTCACTCTCCCTCACTCTCACTCTCCCTCTCCCTCTCCTTCACTCCATCAACCCAAGAGACCCCAAATTCAATTACTGCTAGGCAGCAGTGGGAGGCAGACTCAGCTGCACAGGTACAGCTGCAAGGAATTCTGATAAGCAACATGTCAAGCAAATGCATCATGGGAGCTACTTCACTGCAGGCAGAGCAACAGCGCTGACCAAAAAACAGAGCCGGGGTGAAATTCAGAGTTTCTGTTTTAATTACCGCTAAAGTATGGCAGAAAATAACAGGAGAAATGGGCCTCTCTGGTGCAGCGGCACATTTTTCTAACAGATAAGAACATTTCAGGATATGAGAGCAGGGAAGGTGAAGCCAAACCCCCATGAGTAAAATAAGGCACTACAGGATAAGGATAATCCCGTGATATCACACTGCTAGTCGGGTCTGACATTATAATTAGCCCTCTGAATCTCAATGAGAAATTCATAATTCATTGAAGAGGGGCAGTGCTGCGGTGAAGCTGCTGAGCATCTGGGGCTAACCGGTTCCCATGAGGGTTTCACCCATTATTTGAGACCAGGAGGACATCACAGAGGAAGTGAAGGCCAGCTAGGAGCAGCACTGCTGCCACACCCATCATGCACTGTGATGTCTACCAACCCTGCTGCTACTAAGTCAATGGGATACAGTGCCACAGCTCTTGAGAGCTTAATGAAAGGATCAGGACGCTGTCATCAAAGGGCAACATTCAATGGAATAATGTATGTGCAGGAGAAGTCAGAGGATCCACCTTCATGCGTCTGTCAAAACACCTCACAAAGAGATCACAGGTTATGTTTGCATTCACCTCATCCTTTCATTGTGACATGACAAACGGTGATACGGGCAGATAGAGTGTACTTCACTGCTGTCTGAAGCAAACAAACATGAGGATCCTCCACAAAGAGACATCCATCTTGGTTACCATAGGAACAAGACTTATTATAAAAAGAAAAAACAGGCCTCATTTTTCCCAAAAGCACCTGTGCACAGTATAGTAAGTAGTACGTTATAATGGTGTCAAGACACAACCTGACAGCTTTCCTCAGCAGCTCTGTGCTGGATGTCCTTCACAGGAGACAGCATGACGGTCGCAGAGTAAATGGCTTGTGGCAATGTAGGATTGCACTACTTAATCTGTGTTTACAACAGGTGTCTTTACTGGTGCTTTACAGAAAACATTGGATGGAGGTATTACCCGTTCCAACAACGATGCGTTTCTCATATTCCTGTGAAAGAAATACAGCAGGAAAATGCTTTTCTGTTCAGGTGCAGCATCTCTCACAGGAAACCATTCAGTTACGCACATTCCTAGCAGATGCACGATGCATATCTAATTACAGCATGCTGTTAAGAATACGCTCACAAAAGCCTGGGCTGATGATGGACAAGCATTCATTCATAGTATTAATCCACTGCTGCAGACCTGACGAGAAAACACTTTGGGCTGTAGTGGATCTTTGGCTGCACATGCAAATCCACTGAAGACATAGCGATCCTAGATTGTTGATCTTTTAGTCTCTTTTCTAAAGTTAAAGGTAGAATAATATGAATTATTTTTTGTGTACTGTGCAGTCGGCCTATCATAGCTGGAAGCTTACTGGCTGGTGATAATGACGATATTAAAGATCAGCATTACACCTATTTCCAATCGAATTTGTGTGCGAATTCATCTCAACATGTTGATGTGTTTAAGATCTCTCTTCCTTATCAAATTAAAATGTGCAGGTAGCCCCGGTGTAGATGTAAACGCTTCAATACATCGATTTGCTGAAAAAGCCGTCAGTATTCTTAGCCATCAGCCACCACATAATTCTCACTGTTGCTCCTCTCCTGTGTCTCCACGACCCATTTACATTTTTAGGATGTGAGGGAGGAAGATGGCTGTACGTGGGAAAACAGCCCCCCCTCCCTTCCCCCTCTGCAGGATTTCAATTTTATGCCATGAGAGAAAGGCAACCAACGGATCAGAGTTCATGAGAGGAAAGTATGAGAATATTTTTCAGCAAGTGCAAGAATGATGCAAGGCACATGAATGCACATTACTGAACACCGTTCATATTTCCAATGGCGTGTATCATTTACGAGTGAATGATATGAAATGAGGCTTTCATCCTTGTACTGCACGTGTGAGCCTTCAAAAGCACCACAGCGCAGCTTTACAGTAGCACATACTTTGATGGTGACACCAAGCATATGACCCCCCCCTCCCCCCTTAAATCCTTGCCAACCCAAACACAATGCCATATTTCAGGGGAACCGGGTCAATCAGAACAGTGACACCAAGACAAGCTAATAATCCCTCAAAAGTTATTGTCAGTCATATTTTAAGTCAAGGAATTTGAATACGAAAAATCATCTTGCGCTCGTACCCACAGGGCACGGTGAGGTAAGCTCTGTCTTCTGAATATGTTAGTCATAATTGGTGTGCAGCAGCGTATCTCCATGCCAGCGCACTAAACTCACATTAATGCTCTGCATGGATACCCCCCCCCCCTCCTCCTCCTCCTCCTCCTGCCCTCCCCGACAGATATCAGTGGAAGACAGAACTCTGCAGCATGGCAACCAGCTCAGACGCTCCTCGTCCACCTCTATGTGTAGCCATGGCAACCCACACATAGACCGGCGTGATTCCATGTGGCCTTTACAACATGACTTTGTGTAGCGTTGAAGCGATGCATGTTCACGGAGAGGGCATCGCCCGGGGACCCAAACTATCGCCTCAGAGGGAGCGCACACACACACACACACACACACACACACACACACACACAACACACACACACACACACACACACACACACACACACACACACACACACACACACACACACACACACGTCGTGGCAGTTATGCCAACAAGGTGCTAGCAGCAAAAGGAGGGATGATAAACAATTAATAATTATTTTCCATGGCAGGAGGCCTCGGAGAATAACAGAGAGAATAACAACAGATTAACGTAGGCTGAAGCAATACTAGTGGGACAGCAGACTTAAAGAACAGAAACAAGAAATGTTTCCATTTTAAGACTCCCAAAAGTGAACAAATGTAATATGTTAGCCGAGCAGACAGCTGTGACAAACATCAGATGTCTGGATGCTTGGTAATTCCCAGCCTCCTCGCTGTATCAAGGCCTCGTTCCGATCGTCTCCACGGTCAGGCTGCAAACACTTTCTCGGGTGACATGGGAGATAAATTCAGAGAAGTGCTATTTATCTGAACACTGTCTGTAATAATCCTTTTAGTCACAACTCGCTGTAAAGAGCCGCTTACTTAAGGGGGAGGGGAATATTGCCATGGTCACCATATCCTCGCATCTTTCTACCGGTTTGCTCCTGTAGCTCCTTTAAAAATTAAATCTCCACAACAGAGGCACACCTCATAAACCTAGAAATGACCATCTGCATCAGGAGAACGCTACAGTCACACAGTCAATCCAAGTAGACGTCACCGTTACTCGTGCATGATATTAGGGAAAGGGGAGTGACAGTAATGGGTTTAGAAAACTCATTGACATGGTGGGAGAGAGTTGGATTTGTTGCTTTGGGCTGCCCCATTCTCCCGAATGCTCTAACAGCCAATCAAATCTCATTTGTATTCATATTCTGCCAATGACAGCTCATCAAGAAAATATTGGTGCCAAATCATTCAACCACCACCTCTGCCAGTTCTCCCCCCCCCCCCCCCCCGATAAAGCACCGTGAGGCTGGAGAAGCAGACCGTGACCCAACCGCAAGCTCAGAGTTTAACAGGATTTAGCACACTGTTTCGAGACGAGACCTTCTTCCTCCCTCTGAGCGTGGCCTTTTTTTTAATTTATTTTTTACAGTCGACATGTTGCGTTTGAAAATGCACAACATGCAACATGAGATACAAAGAAAGTGGTCTGGGTGTAGCGGAAATAATATGTGGCGTGAATTTAAATTACAGTCTAACCAGGCAGAGGAAATGTTGCAGAAGATAAAGGTTCTTTCACGTACATGTGAAGCTGCCAGTTAGCATTCATGTTGGTTATTACAGGATTAATACTTTATAACAACAGTCAAAACAAACAAGTGCTTACTAACCAGGGGTGATTTCCCCTCTCAATAAAAACAATATAGAGCAGTCGACACAGACAAGCAACAATCTAAAAATAAATGTGGTTTAGATATAAGAATCTACATCACGATGAACGAGTACAGTTAAACCAAAAGGTGCTTGTTAATCAGTGAGTTATAGAGGCAGATCACCTTTTAACAGGTGTAAAAAGTCCATGTCCATGTCCAAAAAGATTGAGCATAATTTACTAAAGCCAAGAACATGCCATTTACAATCACATAAGACAAAGAAAAGCACAAAATCCTTTGTTTCTACTGTAATTTACTTAGCATTAGTCAATTCAACTAATTCAGTAATTGATATTCTGATATGTGCTGAAAATGTAGCTACATATGCACCTAGCCGACGCTCTGTGTGCACCTGGGCCTTGATCCACAGGTAGCCACAGAGCAGAAAGCTCCCAGCTCCTCCCCCACACTGCTAGTCCTTGAACTAACATACTGAAGCTGTTGAAGACCGAGCTGAAAGAAGCCCTTCATCGTGTGTCTACTCATTAAGTCGGGACCTCATCGCCATTCAGCTGACAACAAGGCACGTTGGAGCTGTTTCTAATTGCTTCCAATCACAATGAATGGGTAACAGCATATGGGGGGTGAAGTGGTGGGATGATGGTAAACCCTCTGCACTGTGGTCAGAGTCTTGCTCATAACCCCCCTGTATCCCGGGTGGCCATTGCTGCCCTGTAAACATCCTTTAGTTATGGGAATGGGGGAAATAAATCTCTTAAGCATCAGATGCCGTGTCTGTGGCCCAAAATCTGTTCACTATTGCCACAAGTCACAAGCAGAAAGGGATTTCACCTCATATCTCACTCAGTGCAAGCCTCTGTATCTGCTCTGCTGTGACAAATGATGGACGTGGTAGTAATAAACTATAGATCCAGCCATGGGGAAGATGCACTGAGATCACGGACAGCGTGGTCAGCTTCTCAGAGAGGGATGTATTACGCCCTGTCACATGAACTCTGTAGCTAATACGATTGTGACTCAGTGGGTTGAGCTCACACATGCTTCCAGCCAGGATGGGGAGAGGGCTTTACATTGCATAAGTATTTTAAAGCTCCCATTGAGTAACGCAGGCTTCATGCTTTTCTAGGATCTGTAGACAGATCAGCGTGTTATATGTTATAATGATGGACTATCAGGAGGCGGCGTCCAAACACCTCTTTATCTACTCATTAGTAATCTGAACTCACTGATCAGCCCTAATGATTCTCAACTACCACACGCTGTGATGAGAAAACGATACCGAGAACATTGTACACTGATTATGTACAAGGTCTTGTGACTTTGCTGTGGATGTGAAACAAGATTGTACTCTCTTTGGGCTAAAAGTCAACATCAGCAGGCACTGGTGTTTAGCAGGTCACGCAAGGCTCATGTGCATTTCATTAGTTTTGCAAGTTGATCTGATCAACACAGTCATTAGGATGCATCATCAGGATCAGCATGAATGCTTGTACACACGTTGGTGTCAATCCGTTGAGATGTTGTGTATTATTAGTTTAGTTTGAGTTGTTAGATATTGGATTAGATAAGTCATTTGCTAAAAGAGAGGAAAAGTGGAAAAGTACGAGGATCACAAAAGTAATTCAGGTTCATCCACAGGGAACCGTAACATAATAATAAATAATAAAGTTTGGAACTAAGCGGTGGACCAGCCCAGCGTGGCTAAAGAAATATGTTTTACTTGTGCCTGTGTATTCATTTGCTGGAGACTTAAGTGGTAATTAGGAAAGCAAAAAGTAATATATTGTAGTTTAATGAGGCTGTGCAGGGTACAAATCTCATATGGAAAGCAAATGAAAATGCCAAGAGATGAAGGGATCTGTAATTAATGAATTCAAGATTTCTCTCTGCACAGTAGCCTTTAAAAAAGGGGGGGCTGTACCGTGACTGTAATGGACAAAGCGATGGCTGGAGAGGACAGACTGCAGTCCATCACTGGCTCATTAGAGGTAGAGAGCAACAACAGAAGTAGTAGAACAACATGAGGGAGCGATAGAGTTGTGTCTGAGTTTCTAATGGCGAGCGCCTGTGTTGCTAATGTCAGTTTTAAAGGGGAAGTGGAACATTATACGTCGGGTTGTATTCGTTAGTATTCTAGCAGTAAGGTTCGGCAAATGGAGCCTGACTGTTTACTTCATTCATAAGATGAAGCATGACTCTCCTCTCTCCGCTCTGCCTTCATCATCCCATCCCCCCCACCTCCTAACCCCTAAATAGACGCTACAACCACCCTCCTTCACAGGCAACTTCTGCAGAGCCTCCACCAGCCATCAGCAAACATGAGCGTCAAAACATGGGTACAGACAGAGTCACTGCATGTTGGCCCGAGGACTACAAGACAGACTGAGGGCTACAGTCTGGATATCTTGCTCTGCTGAACTCTGCACGAGCAAAATGGACTGAGGCAAGCTGCCCATTTTAATTTGAAAGTATTCCATGAAAATCCACAACGAGAAGGTGCAAGCAGACCATTATGTTTTGGCTCATGTGTGCTTATGTATCTGTGCCAGTCAACCGTTGTCCAGGTTTGTGCAGCCAAACATCATCAGCATCAAAACAAGTGTGTTCACAGCCAGAGTGCTAAGTAGGCCACAGCATGGTATGTGACCCACGAGATGGCTCGATGGCCCCTTTTTGTTTCTCGACCATCTGATATTCTGCCCGCTGAGGTGGAAACTTACCCCTCTCAACCAGAGGAGCAGGAACCGAAGCCTTCAGTATCAGTTACAGGGTGAGGTTAGACGTTAGACGTTTTCTTAAAGAGATAGACATAACAAATATATATATATTTATATATATATATATTTAATCCAACCTTGTGTCACTCTGACTATAAAATCATCTAAGATGAGTCGTCTCTTCTCGAACAATACTGCATGTTCCCGCTGAGAAATAAAGGAAACTAGATAATTGCTTGACAAATGTAGTTTGTAGACCATGCAGTTATCTCACTTCACTGCTGCAGGGGAGAGATTAATATCAGCAGGAGGATCTGAGACAAGTTGACGTATGTCTTCTGTATCCTTCATCTACAGCTGGACCAAAAAACACATTGGGATGTAGCCGATGCAAACGAAAGGAAGTTACTGCTAAAGTTGAGCAGCTCACTCCGAGCATCCTCGCCAGATCAAGTTCTTGAGATGCATCTATGGGCTAAAAGGGGACTTATCTCTATCTACTCAACATGTAATGTAATATAACCCTTCGGTCTTAGGAAGCAACACTCAACTTAATGTGAAAACTGGAGCATGTTTCCTCTCTCTTTCGTTATTTATTTAAAAAGATAACAGATCTCCCCCCCCCCCCCCCTCGAATGTGAGCCGCCTGACAAAAATGTACTCCTTGCACACCTCTAGGCAAAAACAACATCGAGCACACTGAGATGTTTTTTTTATCTCAAGTGCTGACTTGAGATAGAGGAGATAATGTGTGTCAAATTGAGCATGAATAAAGCTTTCTGTTCACGGGAGCCTTTAGTTACCGTCTCCTGAGCAGCACCTTCAGCTCGTTTCTGCCCGGCGTGTCTGCTGCGGTGACAAAAGCTGTTTTTAACTCGCCACAGCTCAACTAGACCATCATGGCCCTGCTATGTCCCCTAGAAGGTCAATTTAGCGGAAAAGCCCAGGCTATGTACGCGTTACTACCCCTGCTATGCGGCAGGAATCGCACTATAGTGCTAAAGCTGTTTCGTTATCTCCATATCAAACGGTTTGAAACCTGACACCGAGTGGATACAGAAGATACAGATGGAGAAGAAGAAAGATTAAACCAAAGCTGTAGTATGTACAAGTCTGACATGCATCATATTAAAAGAATACAAAGCATCAGTGTGTGTATTGTGTGGAGGGTAGAGCAGCCTTAAACACTGAGACTTTGGGACACCTAAACTCCATGAGAATCTACTGTATGCCAACCAAACTCTGAGGTTTATATCTCCTGAGAGCCTTAGAGAGCAGTTTCCCTGCAAGTCTTTACAGATTACGAGCCCTGAAGCCGGCTGAATAAAGTCCCTTCCTCACCGGCTCTACCTCGTATCAGATGTAGGCATCACTGGCTGGATGATATTCGATTTTGTGCCAGTTTTGGCAAACTGATTATTCTAACCTGGAGAGAAAAACAAAAACAAACAAAGCTTTAATGCCTCACTTAACCAAAAGAACACAACAAGTAATGTGGGTTAAACGAGGGCAATAAAACAGGACCTCACCGTGAGAATCTATCGAGCCTTAAGTATTAGAACACATGATACCACTAGGAAGATTAGCAGTCATGCACAGGCAGCTCCGCCGCCCGCCTTAGGAGCAACATTTACCCATACTGCCTTGGGAAACAGCCAGAAGGATACATCCACTCTGCACTGCACGCTCACCAACTGTCAGGAAAGCTCAGCCGCTTTAGTGCCTGCCGAGCCCCATTCACACACATTAAACGAGTCCTCTGTGGCTGCTGCTGTATCTGTTTCCCTCCATCACCACGTTTTACTTCCCTCTATCTACTCATCTCGTTCTTCTCTTCCAGGACTGTGGTCACAGCATGATGAAATAAATCTCTTCACTTGCTCCACCCTATGTTTCTACCATTTAAAATCAAGGTCAGAGAACACCTTCTCAAAAACACCACAATTTCAGAGGACTGCTGGGGAGGTGGGGGGGGGGGGGGGGACGTTGACGTCATTCAATGTTTTTCTTTCCGTCAAGAAATCCCACAGAAACAACATTAGTAAGTCTCTCAATATGTTCCGACTAACCAAACTCCCCCCCCCCCCCCCGTCTGTGGCACTCAGCTCCGAGCCCATTGGTTCCTAAGGAAGACATCAATCTTTTAAAATGGTACGTACGTATAGTTTGATAAAAATAACAATAAGGCTCAGTCATTTTCTAAAACAGATTTTTACTCAAACAGGAGCAAATGGTTTGGTTGTTGGAGACGATCTTCAGCCGTGGATTCATACACATTTTGTGAACTGGTATGTATTTACGGCAGTAGGACGGTGTATGTGGGACTGACTCAAAAATAAACTACAGTGATAATGAAGGTCATTCAGGGACATGGCGTGGCTAATCATTTTTTAATAGTTTGGAGCTTAGAGGAATATGCTCTCAGGCTTTACACGGGCACTACCTGCAGTGTACTGTACGTGTCTCGGGCTTTTACTTTGGAAGAAGGAGATAATATAGGGAAAGATAAGTCAAAGCAAACATTTTGTCTGTTGGCACAAGGTGAAGAATAAAACGTGTATAAAAGAATGATTCTCAAAATTAAAGTTTCATGGTATGATGATGCCTGCAAAGTATCGGCTTCACGTCCACACAATCGGTCTGTAGAGCTTTAATATGTATTTATTTTGCATTTAAAGAATTATCCGCTTACAATATGACTTTCACAATTAGCATCTAATTTTAGCTCAACTGACTACTGAACATAATCTGTGCAAATGGCTTAGATTTAAATGTCTAAAACGCTGATCTCTGTGATGAGAAAGCTCATCCTCTAAACCCTGAAATCATGAATGGAATCCAGACGGCAGTTCTTCTCATTCAAAAAACTATTGTTGTCTCTTTTGTGTACCTGCCTGCTTTCATAACAGATCTAAGAAAGCAGATGGATTCTCACCCTTCATCAACACACCAACGTGAGACAGAAGTGTGAAATAAAATGGTGTCCATGGTTCCCAAAGAATATCCTGAGAGGTTGTCAGGAGGACACAGTGGAGGAAAAACACATGTAGTAATAGATGGCAGCTGTAGAACAGGTTTGAGAGATTAGGAAGCAGTGAATAAATACCAATACAATAACCTGGAGGAACCCTGACATGCTGAAATGATCCCTCCAGTTTCATCTTTGCATTCAACAACTTAACATCATGCAGTTGCCATGCCAACCTGTTTTCAGACGGCTGCTGCTATAATGAAAACGGGAAATGCTTCTTGGCGACTGTGCAATAATAACAAGGAGTCCCAATCCGACATTAGTATTCCCATCAAGAAATGCGCCCGAGCAAGAAGGCTTGAAACAACTCACCGAGATGTCAAAGAGCTCCTCTGTGTCGTCCAGCATGCGGACCCTGACGGTGACATGTCGCCCGGGGGGCATGGCGGGGGGTCTGTGCCCGGGGTCCAGTGTACTGATGCCAAGAGTCTCCGGGGCTCCAAGACGCTGCCCTGCTCCAGAGGCCATCGGCTCCGGGTCTGACTCTGCCATGCTGAACTGCGATGCTCACTACCCAGCCTGCAACCGAAGCCAAGAGAGGAAAGTCAGGCAAACACGTGCACACGCAGCCATTCACTTGTACCTGCATGCATCCAGTATGAACACAAAGTAATGCAATTGAAGAGTTACAAAAAGTGGTAAGAAACCTCCTGTTACAGAGCTTCTGTGATGCAGCAGGTGAAATTAAAATAAATGAATCAAGGGGCCCGGAGGACAAGCTTCTCAACAGTCAGTGTCACACTGACACAGAAGTTGCAAACGCAGTATTTGCACTCGTCACTAATAGATGATAATTGTAGCCTGTGGGAGAATGAATTACTGTAAAAAAAAAGGAAAAGATCTAAGCATGTTCTTGATTTCAAAGTACAAATCAAGCAGCTCTAATTTGATTTGACAGACAAACCACGAGGCCAGAATGTAAAATCAAAGAGTAAATGCAATGACAGTTGATTGGTGAAGCAAGGCCTTAAGGTCAACGACACACAGACATGTTCTTGGTGGGGTTTTAATTGGTCTCGAGGGCCTCAATGGCAAATACAGAGGACACTGTAGTGAAGAGAATGAGCAGTGGATGTACGTTATCAGAGAGCAGAGTAAAAAAAAACAGTGATGGAGAATACTGTACAGTCAGCTGTGCTCATATAGAGTCCACATATTATCCAATATCCATTTTCCACGGTACATTGAAAGATTGTAGAGTAGCTAAACTAATTTGAACTAGAAATGATGTGAATTTTAAAGAATCCACATCAGTAAATGGTTAAGATAGATAGCTAAAGGTAATGGATACATGGTGAGCTTTAAGTAATGGATCGATGGTTTAAATAGTTGGATGAACTGTTGAAAAAGTCAATCCTGTGGTGATAAGAACCACTTCCCTGTGAAATTCAGCAATGACGGGTCCCATCTGATATTCAAAATCACCGTGGAGGTGCGGTGTGACTGTGTTTGTCCCAGGTGGAGGACTGAGTTTGGACACAGTGGTTGACTCATTCACTCTTGGTTGACACCAGAGTAGGTAGGCGGCTATCTTTCCCCCCCCCCCCCTCATGCATTCACAGCCAGATCCCCCGAGGCCATGCTGTCCTGCTTAATTCTCTCTTCATTGCACATTCCAACAGGCTGAAGTCATCCTGAGACCTAAGCGAGAGCTTCACCAGAGCACTGAGGCCAGTGGGCAGTCGCTCAGCCGCCGCAGAGGTGAATGACTGCTGCCAAGTTTAAACTGAAAGCTGAATAAGGCATTTAAAAAAAAGGAGTGGATAATGTAATCCAGCAGAGTGCACGGAGAAAATAGGCCAAGGACAGTGGACACTAAATTCTGTCTGATGATGGTCTGCCTGACGCTTAGGAGAGGCACATAAAGACATTCCAGTCAAGTAGATTTGATGAATAGTGTAAGATGGTCCAAGGCTGACAAGTAAGGCTGCAACTAACGATTCCTTTCATTATTTTAAGCCGTACATTTTCTGTTGATCAACTAACTGTTAATTAACTGAGCGATGCAAAATACCCAGATTTATTCAACTCTAATGGAAAATAAACTCTCATCAAGTCCCTTTCTGCTCTTGCTTCTTTTAATTAAAGATCAATGAATCATTAAACTCAACATCAAACAAGTAAACTATCTGAGTTTTACACATTTGAATGTCATGTTGTGGGAGTTTCAGTCCTTTCCTAGAACTTATTAATAACTTTGCTCACTGATGCTTGAAGCTAAGGGACCCAAAAGGATTTGGATTCAACAAGCAGATTCCGGTTTGATAAAAAGCTAATGAAGCCCAGCCATAAGGGCCAAAGTGTTACGTGAGCATGTTCTCATCATATCCACCTGCTGTACACTCATCAGCAGACTAACACTCCCTGAGGCTGATGGAAAACAGACCAAACGCTGTCATCGGGAGCATGAATGGCATATCTTTCAATCCAGTCATTTATGACAGTTGATCCTCCCACCGTCATCACTCAGTGGCCCTTGCCTTGATTATTGGCAAGTGTCTCATGCCGAGTCTGTAAATTCATGTCTTATATGACCTGCACATGCATGCTGAGTAACCAGACACCCGTCAAACAAAGCACCAGTGAAACAGAGGGCAGTGAAAGAGTAGACAGTGATTATTTCAGCCAACACGTACCCTCCACTGCACCAGGGATCATTTATCAACCAGTCATGAGTCTTTAGTCTGTGTGTTTCCTCTAAATGGGTAACTCAGGTCCAAACAAACACACAAAACAGTTACCAGTTGTACAGCTGGCACCTTGCTCCAGGGGCCACAGTGTGACATAAAGCATAGCTGCAGTACACACAGTTCCAGAGGGACATTTACAGACCCCTGAGTGTTTTTCACCCTGCCTTTGAACTTGTTTGCTTGAAATTCCCCACAAGTGTGTAACATGGAGCCGTGACTGCAGGCTCATAGAGTATACAGGGTTTTAACAGTGGCTCCTCTGTGTGCAGGGGCACAAGGGGCCCCCTCGGTGCGGTCCAACACAGCACAGCTGGAATCCTTTAGTGACAGCTGGATGGCCAGAGGCCGGGGCTGGTACATCCAGCATTCTACCTGAGGGAAGCCCCACAACATAAAAAGAAAGAGCTCAATTTCCTCTCTGTTTTGCAACAGTCACTGATACCTGGGTGTGGCTGGCATTGCCTGAATAAGTTCCCACTGTATTATTGGCACGGTTGCATGTGTTCGTTAAGTGAAAAGAATGACAACCAACGGAATACATGCATGTTGTAACCAGAACTTGGCTGCCATTTAAGCCTCTCATAAAACAATCCTGGATGATAATGGAGAAAACAGTGCAGAAAATTGTGATGTCGGGCAATCAGTGAGGTTTTTCCCCACCTCACACAGTCTGGTAGTGTGTTCACACCATTGATGTAATGTAGGTTAATAGAGCAGGCTGCTGTAATCCTCAGGACATTTTCAGCCAGTACAGTAGATGTAACATTTAATGCACCGCCTGGACTCACCTGGACACCTTCTGGAAACTAAGTGACAGATTAAAAATGCTGTTCCTGATCATTAAAATGTCACACAGGGGCATGAAGCATTTACAGCTTGGGAACATCAACGACTGCGGCGTCTGCACACATCCATACAGCTAAGATCTATCTGTGCAATGCAACCCACATTGGAGGACAAATAGGACAGTTAACTGGCAGCACATAAAGAATTGTTTTACTCACAGTGATAGTTATTTTCCCTCCCTCGAAATCCACAGGATCACAAAACAACACGGCAAAAATACTCCCAGGACTTAACCCTAAGCTCATCAAACAAGTTGAATCACTTCCCCTAAGAGCACACAGGGTGAGGACTCAGGCTGCACGATTCTTACCGCTTCTCTCGAAATGCGGACTTATCCACGCGTATGTATTTCCCAGCTGAAAGGAGATATTACATCCACGTCCAGCGATAGTGACTAAAAAAATGAAGCCCGGTTGAGTTTTTAGATGCAGCTCAGATCGGAGAGGAGGCTTTCTGCGGTCGCCATGGCGGACGACTGAGTGAGTGAGCCGGGGGAAAGACGGGATTACATTGAACCGAGCGGCGGATCCACTCCCGGTGCCTTCTACTCAGACAATGAAGGAGGCGCAGCACCTCCACCTTCTCAGCAGCACCGTGACACGGAAGAGCAGCAGCACCATCTAGCGGTGACGACTGGAACAACTATATTCAGATCAGTTGCTTCAAAGCTTTTTTTGGGTTTGACTACTTTTGACCCCATATTACATGTTATGGATTTAATTTGGTAGTTAGAACAATAATAATATGTTTTCTCTGATATACAGTACATTCACGTGCACATACATTAAATCAGGGATGTTAGGAGGTATGAGAGAGGAGAGCCGAACAATACTAAACCTTGTATCAAACCAAAAACGATATCATTCATTTCCATAATTGAGATAATCCATAATCTGACAATAAATATATATTGAACAGGCTATGTGTCCAGGAGGCTTAATTCAAATGTAAAAAGCAAAAAAAACACAGAAATGGGAAAAAAACTTTTTCCCCTTCATCCCATAAATCATCTTGTGCCCCTCAGATTTAGTTTGGGACCAGATGAAGGATCCACTTCCAGGTTGTGAACCACCATTATAAGATAATAAGGAATATTACTAATATTCCTATAGGAACTTCATGGTACTCAATTGTGAATTATATCTGCATTTGTTTGCCATTTATACATATCATCAATTGTGTTTAATACTGCTTAATATTTCTGTTTAGGCTTGTTAAATGTAAATATGTAATAAATACAATAAATAGCCACCTCTATAAGCCTATGTATCATATGACTATGTCCCTGATAAGACCTAATTACCATTATGTTGCAAAGTTAGTGTTAAACCCCTTTACATGCAGCGTTGATCTTTGATCTTATATACATAGTCTATTTGATATCATTGGTCTCCGCTAGCATTACAATTCATTTATTTACACAGCATGACTTTGTCATAACTGACCCATCAATTGGGTTTAATTTGATCTTTTAAAATGTTGTTTCCTTTGGCATCATGGTGTAGTTCAGAAAGTTTCCCAGAGAGTATAAACAACAGAAGTCTATGCGTGAGAAAAATGCTAAACAATCATGGCAAATAAATACAGGAATGCAGAGTCTCTGACTAATGTATATATATACATATAGATACAGGGGAGTGGTTGTGTGTTCTGTACGTGTGGCCTGTTTATTGTCACTATAGTAAGACAGGGTCAGCCACGAAACAGCTTCCACTGCCAGAGATTCTTTGTTTTGCTCATGGACACTTCTGCAAAACAGCTGAAAGACACTCTTTTCTCTTGCAGTATACAAGGCTATGACTTAGGGTAAATTCATTTGCTTAGTGAGGTGCATTTTTCACCCAATGTGGTTGAGAGTAAAGATGCCATGACGCCTGACTTGCCCTC